>NC_069501.1:1286459956-1286467456 GCF_027579735.1 Bombina bombina | reverse complement strand
CTGAGCTCAGCGTTCTGGGGCTTAGCAGCAGGTGAGTCAGTCTCTGCGGCACGGATTTGGGCACGGGTAGGCACAGGGTTAACATCGGTGGGACCCATGGGAGCATAGGCAGAAACAAGGGGGGCCAAGATATTTCCAAGGAGAACATCAGCAGGTAAGTCCTTCTTGACCCCCACATTCACAGGTCTAACGCCCCCTCCTCAATCCAAATGTACCTGGGCAACAGGTAGGCGGAACACAGCGCCCCCTGCTACCCTCACATCCACAGTGTCTCCAGTGTGCTGTTTCTCAGACACCAAGTTCTTTTGAAGCAAGGTCATGGTAGCACCAGTATCCCGTAGACCACTGACCTCCTTCCCATTCACTTTAACCAGTTGTCGGTTATTCCGGTGGGCAGCTTGCACGGGGTCTTCTTCATGTAGGATGCCCCAGAATTCTTGCTCTTCTACGTAGTGGGCCGCAGGCTGAGGGTTACGTGGGATTCCGCCGGCGGGTCTTCTCCAGGACTGTGCTTGGTTCGCTGCGTTTAGGGGACACTCTGGTCTTTTGTGCCCTAGTTGCTTATATCCAAAGCACCGAATAGTTTGTGAGTAGCCCCGCGAATTGAACCGGGCTCTCTGAGGGTAGTTCATGGCCGGAGGCCATGTGGTATAGTGGTGCGCCGGGGGTTGGTAACAGCTGCTGGGGTGACTGGGGGTCTGTACTCCACTCTGGCAGGGGGCTTAGTGGTAGCAGTGTCCAGTTTGCGGGCATCTGTATACTCATCTGCCAAGCAAGCCGCTTCATGCAGGGTGGAGGGTTTACGGTCCCGAACCCACTCTCGAACTCCTGCGGGTAACTTGTCGAAGCAATGTTCCAACAGGAATAGCTGCAGCACCTCTTCCCCAGATACGGCTTGGCACCCCGCTATCCAGTGAGCTGCTGTGCGGTGCACCTTACATGCCCACTCAACGTAGGAATCACCAGCTAGCTTAACAGTGTCTCTGAACCGCCTCCTGTATGCCTCCGGTGTAACCGCATACCTGGAGAGCAGAGCCTCTTTTACAGCATTATAATCCCCAACTTCCTCATCTGGAATGGCCCAAAAAGCCTCGTTGGCCCGGCCGGATAATTTTCCGGATAATATCATTACCCAGTCCTCTGTGGGTACCTTGTGTAGTGCACATTGCCTCTCAAAATCCGCAAGGTACCCATCAATCTCTCCTTCTGTTTCCAGGAAGTTTTTAAAAGCTGCAAAATTTACTTTTCTCTTTTCCACTGGGGTTGCTGTGACTTGGGCTGCTGCAGCGCCGCTTTGGTGAAGTAGGTTGGCCTCCACAGCTGCTATGACCCGGTCGATAATTTCCGCAGATGGGTTGGGGCCATAATGTGCCAGTCTTATTTTGACAGCCCGGTCAAAGCTTGCTTCTTCGGGGGTTCTGTCTGATATGCTGAGCCCATTGGTTCCTACGGTCCCTGGTACTCTTTCCATCTTTGTCAGTATTGTAATAATCCCCCTCTTCCTGAGGTTACTGGCTTGTGTAGTTGCTCTTCTGGGCGATGAGGATCATCCCGTCGCTTGCCACCAATTGTTATGGTATATCCCGGATACCAAGGGTTAATACCAGATGAAAGATGCCCTGAATGTGGATCAGCAACTCACAACCCAGCTAATTCCCCCCCCCTCAAACATGAGACCAAGCTCCACATTGAAGGTTAAAACAGAATGCACTTTATTGAGGGCTATATGCCCAGTATTTATGCAGGTCTGACCCCAGATGGGGGGTTGAAAGAATATTGTACATTAGATAGAGGGAAAACGCCCTTTGACATGATACAATAGAATTACATTACTTAAGCAGATAAACAATTTAGTCTTTCTTATCACTTGGGCGTCTGCTCTCTGTATGTGATTAAACAATGTGAATGTTTATCACTAAACTTAATTACAGTACACAATAGCTGAGGCTAGCAACCTTGTCTTTAGAAAATAGCTTCTTAAAGCTGAACAAAGTTAACTCTTTCAGTACTGACAGAAGGGTCTGTCACATACACACACACACGTTTATATATTTTTGTGTGTATAAATATGTATGTATACATGTTTATATGTGTCTGTGTGTATAAGTATGTATATATACATGTTTATTACTGTCTGTGTGTATAAGTATGTATGTATACATGTTTATATATCTGTGTGTGTATAACTATGTATACATGTTTATATGTGTCTGTGTGTATAAGTATATATATATATATATATATATATATATATATATACACACACACGTTTATATATTTGTGTGTATAAGTATGTATGTTTACATGTTTATATGTGTCTGTGTGTATAAGTATCTATATACATTTATTTATATATATTTATATATTTGTGTGTGTATAAGTAGTGATGTCGCGAACTTAAAATTTTCCGTTCGCGAACGGCGAACCGCCATTGACTTCAATAGGCAGGCGAATTTTAAAACCCACAGGGACTCTTTCTGGCCACAATAGTGATGGAAAAGTTGTTTCAAGGGTACTAACACCTGGACTGTGGCATGCCGGAGGGGGATCCATGGCAAAACTCCCACGTAAAATTACATAGTTGATGCAGAGTCTGGTTTTAATCCATAAAGGGCATAAATAACCTAACATTCCTAAATTATTTGGAATAACGTGCTTTAAAACATCAGGTATGATGTTGTATCGATCAGGTAGTGTAAGGGTTACGCCCGCTTCACAGTGACAGACCAAACTCCCCGTTTAATGCACTGCAACAAAGATATGAGTGGTGGCACTGGGCAAGTGGGCACAGTATACGCTGTGAGCCTGACACAAAAAAGCAGACTGATGTTTCACAGTCCAAAAAGTTTTTTGTTTTTTTAAATGTACACTTACACTACTATTAAACAAGATATGAGTGGTGCCACTGGGCAAGTGGGCACAGTATACGCTGTGAGTCTGACACAAAAAAGCAGACTGATGTTTCACAGTCCAAAAAGTTTTTTGTTTTTTTAAATGTACACTTACACTACTATTAAACAAGATATGAGTGGTGCCACTGGGCAAGTGGGCACAGTATACGCTGTGAGCCTGACACAAAAAAGCAGACTGATGTTTCACAGTCCAAAAAGTTTTGTTTTTTTTAAATGTACACTTACACTACTATTAAACAAGATATGAGTGGTGCCACTGGGCAAGTGGGCACAGTATACGGTGTGAGCCTGACACAAAAAAGCAGACTGATGTTTCACAGTCCAAAAAGTTTTTTTTTTAAATTTACACTAATGTTACACCAGATATGAGTGGTGGCACTGGGCAAGTGGGCACAGTATACGCTGTGAGCCTGGCACACACGCTGGCAGGCAGACAACTGCAATTAGATTACACAAGCAGACTGATGTTTCACAGTCAAAAATTTTTTTTTTTTAAATTTACACTACTGTTACACCAGATATGAGTGGGGGCACTGGGCAAGTGGGCACAGTATACACTGTGAGCCTGGCACACACGCTGGCAGGCAGGCAACTGCAATTAGATTACACTAGCAGACTGACGTTTCACAGTCAAAAACGTTTTTGTTTTTTTTAAATTACACTACTGTTACACCAGATATGAGTGGTGGCACTGGGCAAGTGGGCCTGGCACACACGCTGGCAGGCAGGCAACTGCAATTAGATTACACAAGCAGACTGATGTTTCACAGTCAAAAAAGTTTTTTTTTTTTTAAATTTACACTACTGTTACACCAGATATGAGTGGTGGCACTGGGCAAGTGGGCCTGGCACACACGCTGGCAGGCAGGCAACTGCAATTAGATTACACAAGCAGACTGATGTTTCACAGTCAAAAATGTTTTTTTTTTTTAAATTTACACTACTGTTACACCAGATATGAGTGGTGGCACTGGGCAAGTGGGCCTGGCACACACGCTGGCAGGCAGGCAACTGCAATTAGATTACACAAGCAGACTGATGTTTCACAGTCAAAAAAGTTTTTTTTTTTTTTAATTTACACTACTGTTACACCAGATATGAGTGGTGGCACTGGGCAAGTGGGCCTGGCACACACGCTGGCAGGCAGGCAACTGCAATTAGATTACACTAGCAGACTGATGTTTCACAGTCAAAAAAGTTTTGTTTTTTTTTAATTTACACTACTGTTACACCAGATATGAGTGGTGGCACTGGGCAAGTGGGCACAGTATACGCTGTGAGCCTGGCACTCACGCTGGCAGGCAGGCAACTGCAATTAGATTACACTAGCAGACTGATGTTTCACAGTCAAAAAATTTTTTGTTTTTTTAAATGTACACTTACACTACTATTAAACAAGATATGAGTGGTGGCACTGGGCAAGTGGGCACAGTATACGCTGTGAGTCTGACACAAAAAAGCAGACTGATGTTTCACAGTCCAAAAAGTTTTTTGTTTTTTTAAATGTACACTTACACTACTATTAAACAAGATATGAGTGGTGCCACTGGGCAAGTGGGCACAGTATACGCTGTGAGCCTGACACAAAAAAGCAGACTGATGTTTCACAGTCCAAAAAGTTTTTTTTTTTTTTAAATGTACACTTACACTACTATTAAACAAGATATGAGTGGTGCCACTGGGCAAGTGGGCACAGTATACGGTGTGAGCCTGACACAAAAAAGCAGACTGATGTTTCACAGTCCAAAAAGTTTTTTGTTTTTTTAAATGTACACTTACACTACTATTAAACAAGATATGAGTGGTGGCACTGGGCAAGTGGGCACAGTATACGCTGTGAGTCTGACACAAAAAAGCAGACTGATGTTTCACAGTCCAAAAAGTTTTTTGTTTTTTTAAATGTACACTTACACTACTATTAAACAAGATATGAGTGGTGCCACTGGGCAAGTGGGCACAGTATACGCTGTGAGCCTGACACAAAAAAGCAGACTGATGTTTCACAGTCCAAAAAGTTTTTTTTTTTTTAAATGTACACTTACACTACTATTAAACAAGATATGAGTGGTGCCACTGGGCAAGTGGGCACAGTATACGGTGTGAGCCTGACACAAAAAAGCAGACTGATGTTTCACAGTCCAAAAAGTTTTTTTTTTAAATTTACACTAATGTTACACCAGATATGAGTGGTGGCACTGGGCAAGTGGGCACAGTATACGCTGTGAGCCTGGCACACACGCTGGCAGGCAGGCAACTGCAATTAGATTACACAAGCAGACTGATGTTTCACAGTCAAAATTTTTTTTTTTTTTTAAATTTACACTACTGTTACACCAGATATGAGTGGGGGCACTGGGCAAGTGGGCACAGTATACACTGTGAGCCTGGCACACACGCTGGCAGGCAGGCAACTGCAATTAGATTACACTAGCAGACTGACGTTTCACAGTCAAAAACGTTTTTGTTTTTTTAAATTACACTACTGTTACACCAGATATGAGTGGTGGCACTGGGCAAGTGGGCCTGGCACACACGCTGGCAGGCAGGCAACTGCAATTAGATTACACAAGCAGACTGATGTTTCACAGTCAAAAAAGTTTTTTTTTTTAAATTTACACTACTGTTACACCAGATATGAGTGGTGGCACTGGGCAAGTGGGCCTGGCACACACGCTGGCAGGCAGGCAACTGCAATTAGATTACACAAGCAGACTGATGTTTCACAGTCAAAAAAGTTTTTTTTTTTTTAATTTACACTACTGTTACACCAGATATGAGTGGTGGCACTGGGCAAGTGGCTTGGCAGGCAGGCAACTGCAGTTAGATTACACAGGAAAAAAAACAACAAAACAATAGACTGATGTTCTAGCCCTAAAAAGGGCTTTTTGGGGTGCTATACTTACAGCAGAGATCAGATGAGTCCTTCAGGACTGTAGTGGACACTGAATACACTAGCCTAGCTATCAATTTCCCTATTAAATCAGCAGCAGCTACACTGTCCCTCCTCTCACTAAGAATGCAGCTTCCGAATGAATCTAAAATGGCTGCTGTCCAGGAGCTGGGAGGGTCTGGGAGGGAGGGAGGGTCTGCTGCTGATTGGCTGGAATGTGTCTGCAGACTGTGAGATACAGTGTCAAAGTCTACTCAATGATGACGAATAGGGGACGGATTGAACATCGCATATGTTCGCCCTCCGTTGTGAACGCGAACAAGCTATGTTTGCTGGGAACTATTTGCCGGCGAACAGTTCGCGACATCACTATGTATAAGTATGTATGTATACATGTTTATATATTTGTGTGTGTATAAGTATGTATGTATACATGTTTATATGTGTCTGTGTGTATAAGTATGTATATATACATGTTTATATATTTGTGTTGTATAAGTATGTATGTATACATGTTTATATATTTATGTGTGTATAAGTATGTATGTATACATGTTTATATATTTATGTGTGTATAAGTATGTATGTATACATGTTTATATGTGTCTGTGTGTATAAGTATGTATATATACACATGTTTATATATTTGTCTGTATAAGTATGTATACATGTTTATATCTGTCTGTATGTATAAGTATGTATGTATACATGTTTATATATTTGTGTGTGTATAAGTATGTATGTATACATGTTTATATATTTGTGTGTGTATAAGTATGTATGTATACATGTTTATATATTTGTGTTTGTATAAGTATGTATAAATGTTTATATGTGTCTGTGTGTATAAGTATGTATACATGTTTATATGTGTCTGTGTGTATAAGTATTTATGTATACATGTTTATATATTTTTGTGTGTATAAGTATGTATGTATACATGTTTATATATTTGTGTGTATAAGTATGTATGTATACATGTTTATATGTGTCTGTGTGTATAAGTATGTATATATACACATGTTTATATAATTGTCTGTATAAGTATGTATACATGTTTATATGTGTCTGTGTGTATAAGTATGTATGTATACATGTTTATATATTTGTGTGTATAAGTATGTATACATGTTTATATGGGTCTGTGTGTATAAGTATGTATATATACACATGTTTATATATTTGTGTGTATAAGTATGTATGTATACATGTTTATATCTGTCTGTGTGTATAAGTATGTATGTATACATGTTTATATATTTGTGTGTGTTCATAAGTATGTATTTTTTACATGTTTATATATTTGTGTGTGTATAAATATGTATACATATTTATATGTGTCTGTGTGTATAAGCATGTATGTATACATGCTTATATGTGTCTGTGTGTATAAGTATGTATACATGTTTATATTTGTATGTAAATAAATGTGTATGTATACATATATGTGTGTGTGCATAAGTATATATGTAAACTTGTTTATGTGTGTTTACATAAGCATGAATGTATACATGTGTATATGTGTGTGTATAAGTATGTATGTATACGTGTTTATATATGTCTATGTATCAGTATGTATGTATACATGTTTATATGTGTATGTGAATACATTTGTATGTATAAATATATGTATGTGTGTGTATACAAGTATGTATGTATACATGTTTATATGTGTATGTCTGTGTATAAGTATGTATG
>NC_069501.1:1286417456-1286454956 GCF_027579735.1 Bombina bombina | reverse complement strand
AAAGCTTGCTTCTTCGGGGGTTCTGTCTGATATGCTGAGCCCATTGGTTCCTACGGTCCCTGGTACTCTTTCCATCTTTGTCAGTATTGTAATAATCCCCCTCTTCCTGAGGTTACTGGCTTGTGTTGCTCTTCTGGGCGATGAGGATCATCCCGTCGCTTGCCACCAATTGTTATGGTATATCCCGGATACCAAGGGTTAATACCAGATGAAAGATGCCCTGAATGTGGATCAGCAACTCACAACCCAGCTAATTCCCCCCCCCTCAAACATGAGACCAAGCTCCACATTGAAGGTTAAAACAGAATGCACTTTATTGAGGGCTATATGCCCAGTATTTATGCAGGTCTGACCCCAGATGGGGGGTTGAAAGAATATTGTACATTAGATAGAGGGAAAACGCCCTTTGACATGATACAATAGAATTACATTACTTAAGCAGATAAACAATTTAGTCTTTCTTATCACTTGGGCGTCTGCTCTCTGTATGTGATTAAACAATGTGAATGTTTATCACTAAACTTAATTACAGTACACAATAGCTGAGGCTAGCAACCTTGTCTTTAGAAAATAGCTTCTTAAAGCTGAACAAAGTTAACTCTTTCAGTACTGACAGAAGGGTCTGTCACATACACACACACACGTTTATATATTTTTGTGTGTATAAATATGTATGTATACATGTTTATATGTGTCTGTGTGTATAAGTATGTATATATACATGTTTATTACTGTCTGTGTGTATAAGTATGTATGTATACATGTTTATATATCTGTGTGTGTATAACTATGTATACATGTTTATATGTGTCTGTGTGTATAAGTATATATATATATATATATATATATATACACACACACACGTTTATATATTTGTGTGTATAAGTATGTATGTTTACATGTTTATATGTGTCTGTGTGTATAAGTATCTATATACATTTATTTATATATATTTATATATTTGTGTGTGTATAAGTAGTGATGTCGCGAACTTAAAATTTTCCGTTCGCGAACGGCGAACCGCCATTGACTTCAATAGGCAGGCGAATTTTAAAACCCACAGGGACTCTTTCTGGCCACAATAGTGATGGAAAAGTTGTTTCAAGGGTACTAACACCTGGACTGTGGCATGCCGGAGGGGGATCCATGGCAAAACTCCCACGTAAAATTACATAGTTGATGCAGAGTCTGGTTTTAATCCATAAAGGGCATAAATAACCTAACATTCCTAAATTATTTGGAATAACGTGCTTTAAAACATCAGGTATGATGTTGTATCGATCAGGTAGTGTAAGGGTTACGCCCGCTTCACAGTGACAGACCAAACTCCCCGTTTAATGCACTGCAACAAAGATATGAGTGGTGGCACTGGGCAAGTGGGCACAGTATACGCTGTGAGCCTGACACAAAAAAGCAGACTGATGTTTCACAGTCCAAAAAGTTTTTTGTTTTTTTAAATGTACACTTACACTACTATTAAACAAGATATGAGTGGTGGCACTGGGCAAGTGGGCACAGTATACGCTGTGAGCCTGACACAAAAAAGCAGACTGATGTTTCACAGTCCAAAAAGTTTTTTGTTTTTTTAAATGTACACTTACACTACTATTAAACAAGATATGAGTGGTGCCACTGGGCAAGTGGGCACAGTATACGCTGTGAGCCTGACACAAAAAAGCAGACTGATGTTTCACAGTCCAAAAAGTTTTTTTTTTTTTTAAATGTACACTTACACTACTATTAAACAAGATATGAGTGGTGCCACTGGGCAAGTGGGCACAGTATACGGTGTGAGCCTGACACAAAAAAGCAGACTGATGTTTCACAGTCCAAAAAGTTTTTTTTTTTAAATTTACACTAATGTTACACCAGATATGAGTGGTGGCACTGGGCAAGTGGGCACAGTATACGCTGTGAGCCTGGCACACACGCTGGCAGGCAGGCAACTGCAATTAGATTACACAAGCAGACTGATGTTTCACAGTCAAAAAAATTTTTTTTTTAAATTTACACTACTGTTACACCAGATATGAGTGGGGGCACTGGGCAAGTGGGCACAGTATACACTGTGAGCCTGGCACACACGCTGGCAGGCAGGCAACTGCAATTAGATTACACTAGCAGACTGACGTTTCACAGTCAAAAACGTTTTTGTTTTTTTTAAATTACACTACTGTTACACCAGATATGAGTGGTGGCACTGGGCAAGTGGGCCTGGCACACACGCTGGCAGGCAGGCAACTGCAATTAGATTACACAAGCAGACTGATGTTTCACAGTCAAAAAAGTTTTTTTTTTTTTTAATTTACACTACTGTTACACCAGATATGAATGGTGGCACTGGGCAAGTGGGCACAGTATACGCTGTGAGCCTGGCACACACGCTGGCAGGCAGGCAACTGCAATTAGATTACACTAGCAGACTGATGTTTCACCAGATATGAGTGGTGGCACTGGGCAAGTGGCTTGGCAGGCAGGCAACTGCAGTTAGATTACACAGGAAAAAAAACAACAAAACAATAGACTGATGTTCTAGCCCTAAAAAGGGCTTTTTGGGGTGCTGTACTTACAGCAGAGATCAGATGAGTCCTTCAGGACTGTAGTGGACACTGAATACACTAGCCTAGCTATCAATTTCCCTATTAAATCAGCAGCAGCTACACTGTCCCTCCTCTCACTAAGAATGCAGCTTCCGAATGAATCTAAAATGGCTGCTGTCCAGGAGCTGGGAGGGTCTGGGAGGGAGGGAGGGAGGGTCTGCTGCTGATTGGCTGGAATGTGTCTGCAGACTGCGAGATACAGTGTCAAAGTCTACTCAATGATGACGAATAGGGGACGGATTGAACATCGCATATGTTCGCCCTCCGTTGTGAACGCGAACAAGCTATGTTTGCTGGGAACTATTTGCCGGCGAACAGTTCGCGACATCACTATGTATAAGTATGTATGTATACATGTTTATATATTTGTGTGTGTATAAGTATGTATGTATACATGTTTATATGTGTCTGTGTGTATAAGTATGTATATATACATGTTTATATATTTGTGTTGTATAAGTATGTATGTATACATGTTTATATATTTATGTGTGTATAAGTATGTATGTATACATGTTTATATATTTATGTGTGTATAAGTATGTATGTATACATGTTTATATGTGTCTGTGTGTATAAGTATGTATATATACACATGTTTATATATTTGTCTGTATAAGTATGTATACATGTTTATATCTGTCTGTATGTATAAGTATGTATGTATACATGTTTATATATTTGTGTGTGTATAAGTATGTATGTATACATGTTTATATATTTGTGTTTGTATAAGTATGTATAAATGTTTATATGTGTCTGTGTGTATAAGTATGTATACATGTTTATATGTGTCTGTGTGTATAAGTATTTATGTATACATGTTTATATATTTTTGTGTGTATAAGTATGTATGTATACATGTTTATATATTTGTGTGTATAAGTATGTATGTATACATGTTTATATGTGTCTGTGTGTATAAGTATGTATATATACACATGTTTATATAATTGTCTGTATAAGTATGTATACATGTTTATATGTGTCTGTGTGTATAAGTATGTATGTATACATGTTTATATATTTGTGTGTATAAGTATGTATACATGTTTATATGGGTCTGTGTGTATAAGTATGTATATATACACATGTTTATATATTTGTGTGTATAAGTATGTATGTATACATGTTTATATCTGTCTGTGTGTATAAGTATGTATGTATACATGTTTATATATTTGTGTGTGTTCATAAGTATGTATTTTTTACATGTTTATATATTTGTGTGTGTATAAATATGTATACATATTTATATGTGTCTGTGTGTATAAGCATGTATGTATACATGCTTATATGTGTCTGTGTGTATAAGTATGTATATATGTTTATATTTGTATGTAAATAAATGTGTATGTATACATATATGTGTGTGTGCATAAGTATATATGTAAACTTGTTTATGTGTGTTTACATAAGCATGAATGTATACATGTGTATATGTGTGTGTATAAGTATGTATGTATACGTGTTTATATATGTCTATGTATCAGTATGTATATATGTTTATATGTGTATGTGAATAAATTTGTATGTATAAATATATGTATGTGTGTGTATACAAGTATGTATGTATACATGTTTATATGTGTATGTCTGTGTATAAGTATGTATGTATGCAAAGATATGTATATATATATATATATATATATATATATATATATATATATATGTGTGTGTGTGTGTGTGTGTGTGTGTGTATAAGTATGAATGTATGCATGGTTTATATGTATATATGTGTGTGTGTGTGTGTGTGTGTGTGTGTATAAGTATGAATGTATGCATGGTTTATATGTATATATGTGTGTGTGTGTGTGTGTGTGTGTATAAGTATGCATACATGTTTAAATATATGTGTGTATAAGTATGTATACATATTTATATGTGTGTGTGTATAAGTATGAATTTATACATATTTATATGTGTGTATAAGTATGTATGCATAGATATTTATATGTTTGTGTATAAGTATGTATGCATGCATGTTTATGTGTGTATACAAATGAATGTACACATGTTTATATTTGTGTATGCGTATAAATATGAATGTATACATATTTAGATGTGTGTATATAAGTATGAATTTATACATGTTTATATGTGTGTATATAATTATGTATACATATTTATGTGTGTGCATAAGTATGTATGTATGTAAAGATAAGTATATATGTGTATGTAAGTATGAATGTATACATGTTTATTAGTGTGCGTATAAGTATGTATGTATACATGGATATATATATATATATATATATATATATATATTTTATATATATATATATATATACACGGAAGGGGACTGCATTCTCAGACTGAACTGGGTACACATCCTATGACCCTGCAACATGCACAGCCCTGGGTGCACAATAGCACTCTCAGTTAGCTGCACTGTCCTCAGAGCCACAGGCAGTTAACCCCAGACAGGTCTGGGTGCAAGGTCCATAGGGAAAATTAAAAAACAAATTAATACAGCACACAGAGAAAGTCCAACACTCACTTACAAGCTCTCAGCTAAGATTAAAAGCAAAAAATGGAAGAGTTAGTTACCGCATCTGGCCAAATGTGACAAGCCCAGGTACCATGTCAAGGTTTCTTCCAAAACCTGAGTCCCTAAACAGCCACACAATGCAAGCTCTCAATCCAACAAACTGGGAACAAGTGAAGGGTGCACAGGCTTATGTAATCACCCTAGACATATACAAAACACTGAAGGGGACTGCACTCACAAACCAGACTGGGTACACATCCCATGACCCTGCAACATGCACAACCCTGGGTGCACAATAGCACTCTCAGGAAAATGCATTGTCCCCAGAGTCACAGGCAGTTAACCAAAGACAGGTCTGGGTGCAAGGTCCATAGGGAAAATTACAAAACAAATTAATACAGCACACAGAGAAAGTCCAGCGCTCACTTACAAGCTCTCAGCTAAGATTAAAAGCAAAAATGGAAGAGTTAGTTACCGCATCTGGCCAAATGGGATAAGCCCAGGTACCACGTCGAGGTCTCTTCCAAAACCGGTGTCAGGGTTACTGCTTGCTAATGATCTGTCCCTTTAAGAGCCTCCTATATCAAGCACTTCCCCCCAGCATTCATTGCTGGTTAATTGAGAAAGGATTCACAGCACAAGCGTTACACTGAGAGTTTTCCTCACTCTCCAACAGCCTCATAAATTCTTATTTGAAGAGTTACTGATAACATCTCTTATTTTTCATTCCTACATCTAGCAGCTCTTCTATTCAATTCAACACTGGAAGATATTTCATACTATAAGGAAATCAAACTAACTCGACATCAAACCCTGAAGCATTTACAAGGTAAACAGGATTCAAGCAGCTTCATACACAGCACAGCAAGTAGCGGTGACGTCATCAGCTGCAGCCGCAACCGCTCTCCCTCTGAGTACCACGCTGCTGTTCATAACAAACGGACAAGTAACAATTCCTGTGTTCTCAGGTCAGACCTAATTATTTTATTATTAATCGTTATCCTTACTTATTTTGATGAACTTTACCTGCCTAATTAAGGAATACTATATTTTACGTTACTGCTTAATTTGAACTGTTTGCATTATCAAATGCCCTGAAAGTAATACAGTTTATGAAGTTAATAAACTGTCACTTATTGGGCAAATAGTAATACATTATATGAAGCACTGACAACGAATTCATCAAGCTTCTTTTATGTTACAAACCTACTTTTGAGGAAATTGTTGGTTCTTATTTATAAAACAAAATTAAATGCTTGTTCAAATTGCTACAAATACAGACTATTACAGAATTAACCAGCCATAAGGAAGAAAGGATTTAGTGTTTGTGTACACAGAATTATCCTATACTAAACATATACTTTCAACAGCAATTATGGAACAAGATCTTTTAAGTGATAAAGTTCAAGTCTTGTCAGACAGATTAGAAGCTTTATCAGGTTCTTTCCATGAATTACAAGTGGAAAATCAGGCTTTGAAGGCCTGCTTAAGAGAGACTCTGGCACCTAAACCTGCAAGTGCAGATTCTATCCCTGAACCTTTGGTCTCCCCCCCAGAAAAATTCTCTGGTGACCGTTCAAGATTCAGAGAGTTTAAAAACTCCTGTTTGTTGCTTTTTCAATTAAAGCCACGTACTTATCCCACAGAAAGATCAAGAGTGCTCACTGTGATATCATATTTGAGGGGGGAACCTAGGGCTTGGGCTGACTCTTTTTTTGAAAATGATGATGCAATACTGGGATCTCTAGATGAATTCTTTGATCAAATGTCAGCATTATATGATGACCCTTTCAAACAGGTCACAGCTGAAAACTTACTTAGATCTTTAAAACAAAGAAAGAACCCAGTGGAGTCTTACATCACACAATTTAAAATTTCTGCCCGTGATTCGGGATGGAATGAGGTCTCCCTTAAAACTCAATATCGTTTAGGATTATCTGAGGATATAAAGGATGAGCTTTCACGCACAGGTATTCCAGATTCATTGGAAGATTTCTTTTCTCTCACTATTAACATAGATAGACGGCTTAGGGAACGCCGCTCTGAAAAGGCTAGCGGTACAAAAAGCTTTCTCTCCACACCTGTTTATCAAACTAAGGAATCACCACAACCTATGGACATAGGCTTCATAAAGGGTCCCCTCTCCTCTCAGGAAAAGACTAGGAGGAAGTTGCATAGTTTGTGCATGTATTGTGCCTGCCCTACACATGAAGTAAAGGACTGCCCAGTTCTGGCTAGGAATAAGAAGGGTAGGTTGCCTAACATCTCTGAATCCCTGTTAATGAAAACCATTAAACCATCATATTTAACTATCCCTATTATTTTACAGTGGGATCAAATCAGGATAACAACTGAAGCTATCCTGGACACTGGCTCATGTAGAAATTTTGTTGATTTTTCTTTTGTGAAACAGAATAAAATACCTCTAGTCTCTAAGAAAACTCCAGTCTCTGTGAAGGTCATTGATGGCTCTTTTTTAAAATCAGGTCCTGTCACACACCAAACTACACCATTACAGGTAATATCTTGCACACACATCACAGAAACACTCACTTTTGATGTCATATCTTCACCAATGTTTAATGTAATCCTTGGTATAAATTGGTTTTGTAAACACAAACCAACTATAAACTGGAATGACCTCAGTTTATCTTTTCCTCATCTCACTCAAAATGGTGAGACATCATCAGATTTAATTATGCTACAGGTTGAGGATAATATTTTACCCAAACAATATGCAGACTTCTCAGATGTTTTTAATAAAAAAGAAGCTGAATGGACTTCCGGTGGGCGGGACTTCTGGATGGAAGCAAGCTACAAGAGCTCTGCTACCACCGGCCAAATAAGTGGCCTTTTCAGAAATATTTAGAGACCATCCAGACCCCCACAGCATACATCTTACTGGGAGACCCTGCTCTGGTCCTCGCCAGTCGATACCTTAATTGTGTAGGGCGCTCCATCAGCCCTAGCCCCCGGTCGCAGCATAAGACTACGAAGGCCACGTGGCGTGTGCTCTGTTGCCACGTTGTACATAGTTTTGTACCCACATATTATCATCCTCCTCCCTGCGATGGATTCGTACATTGGTGAGGAAGCAGGAGCCAACAATTACATCTTTGCCGAAATAAAGGCCATTTTTTTGCCCAAGTTGGACAGACTACTATCGTCCTGTGCAGATCTATACACAATGGTGAGGATACCGGAACAATCTTCCCGTCCCAAGAAATTTGTACCCAGTCAGCATGGATCTACCTCACAGTTTTTGACAACCACGTCTATATCCCAGGCCGCGGGGACAGACAACAGCCTCACAACCTCAGTTCCCTCACAGAGTGGGGAGGAGGCAACATCGAAGACAGAGATAACACCCGCACGCTTGAATTTGGGGCAGCATGTCATAATACATGGGCTTTCTCTGATGACTGCACTAGACGGGGGCCGTGGGGACAAGGCTGATGCGGTCACAGAGATACATCAGCCAGAGCAGATGGAGAAATCGCAGTGGCGACAGATATGGTCACAACTGTATGGCCCATTCTCATCGGTCAGCTAGCTATAATGTATATTGTTTAATACACCTATGTCTATTTCGCAGCACTGTCTGTATTTGAGACTATCATACAAGTTTAACCCAGGGACTGTGGAAAATGCTATTTGTCTTAATACATGTTCCCTAACTACCTTTAAATCTAGCTTCCAGGGGAGTTAGGTTTTAGTTTCTATCTGTCACGTTCTGTTAACACATTTTTCTCCTCTATTAGTTCCGGTTAACACTACCCTGATAGCACAGGGGCTGTAATTGTCTAGCCAGCGTAGTAGCTTTTCTTTCACAATGGCAGATAGCGATTTATGACATTTTTGTACCTCCGTAGGATTTCTGCAGACTGCTGTGTCAGGTATAACGCTTGCTATAATAAATCACTGATGTATGTGTTACGGGGATGAACAAAATTACTGGTATTGCATCAGACTTTAGGAATGTCCACGCTTTTTACTAGAATTGAGTTATGTAGCTTAGATAATATCTGTCTCCTCGTACTAAGAGCTCTGTGTTATTTCAGAGAGTTTCCTGTGTCAGCTAATTTAGTTACTTTAGGGCAGCCCTACCGGCTCCACTTTCATTATATGCCAGCTAGGTATATCTTTGCATACAGTTATTTATTCTATGCTAATGCACAGCAAGTTAAAGTTATGTTGTAATATTCTCACATTGTTTAATCTGCTTAACTTTTTATCTGTCATTTTTTTTTTTTTTATACTTATACAAAACGATAGTAATTACAGCTGTCACATTAGATTACCTTAGATTATATCACAGTGAAGATCACAGTAGAGACTCTTCCATGACGATATGTACCAATTATCTAGATTAATGACTATTGCCTCTGCACTACCTAAGGTTATTTGAGACTCAATTTTGCATATAGTGGTAACTCTCTACTTCTGGGACCCAGCACATTGACTTTATGCCTTAACCCCTTCTGCCTCACAGTAGGTAGATGCCGGTGATGCAGATATTTGGTTTAGGTGAAGGTTAAGAGGCCAATTATTAGCGACTTACTATTCTATTCCCCTGTGACAACAAGTATTCTGCTAGATTGTGTACCTGCATTGAGTATATCAAGATCAAATACATTACATCAGGCTCTCATGATCACTCAAAGCCATAGACTCAATTTGTTTTAGGATTTGAATGTTTGGTTGTTTTTTTTTATTTTTTTTTATTTTTATTTTTTATGTTTTATAATGTGTAATATTGGTTTAGTTTAATTTTAGTTAGTTTAGGTTAGTACATAAAATAATAAAATCCCAACATTGTGGTACACACAATTATTCTGGACTGTTATTCAGTCCGAGGAAAACTCCCAACGTCCTCATTACATTTGTGACTCTTATATTTTATAATTATTTTTTTCTTATATATATATATATATATATATATATATATATATATATATATATATATATATATATATCTGACAATGGATATGGTTACATTTTATTGTCTTGTAAATTTCCTGCCTACGCTTTCATGTCATACCCTGCGAGGTATGTGACTGATTTGTTGTATATTAATGTACCCTCTGTTGGTTATAAATAAAAGTTTAAAAAAAAAAAAAAAAAAAAAAGAAGCTGAATGTTTGCCCCCTCATAGGGATTACGATTGTCCTATTCATTTACTCCCAGGAGTTTCAATTCCCTATGGACATATCTACCCCCTTTCTAAACCAGAACTAGAACACCTTAAAAATTATATCGATGAGAACCTCCGAAAAGGTTTTATAAGACCTAGTACCTCTCCTGCAGGTGCAGGCATATTTTTTGTTACCAATAAAGATGGCACGTTAAGACCAATCATTGATTACAGGGAATTGAACAGGCGTACCAGAAAAAACAGGTACCCCCTACCTTTAATCCCTGAATTAATTGAAAGATTAAGGGGGGCCTCAATTTTCACTAAATTGGATCTTCGAGGTGCCTATAATCTTATACGAATGAGAGCTGGCGACGAATGGCTCACTGCTTTTCGGACTAGATATGGGCTATTCGAATATACAGTGATGCCATTCGGTCTGTGCAATGCCCCAGCAACATTCCAATGCTTAATCAATGATCTTTTCAGAGATATTTTGGATGTATATGTTGTTGTCTATTTGGACGATATTCTAGTTTACTCACAAAATTTAGATCAACATAGAATGCATGTTAGAGAAGTTCTCACTAGGTTACGAAAAAATAACCTATACGCTAAACTAGAAAAATGTATATTTGAATCAAATAATATCTCTTTTCTGGGGTATAACATCTCTCCTGAAGGAATCAAGATGCAAGATGACAAGGTTCAGGCCATTCATAATTGGCCGACTCCTCAATGTAAGAAAGATGTTCAACGTTTCCTTGGCTTCTCAAATTATTATAGGAAATTCATTCCTGGATTTGCTGCTATTACCAAACCTCTTACTGAACTCACCAAATTGAATCATCCTTTCAGGTGGACAAGCCATACTCAACAGGTATTTGACCTTTTAAAAAATAAATTCACTACAGCACCCATTCTCCAATACCCGGATTTAGAAAAGCAATTTATCCTGGAAGTTGACGCTTCTGAGTTCGCAATAGGGGCAATCCTCTCTCAAAGGAAATCATTCAAAGAACCCTTACATCCGGTCGCATTCTTCTCTAGATTGATGCAACCAGCAGAGTTAAATTATCCAGTTGGCGAGAAAGAATTACTTGCAATAAAGTGTTCCTTCGATCACTGGAGGCATTTGCTTGAGGGTGCAACACAACCAACTGTCATATATACTGACCACAAAAATCTGCAATATCTTCAGTCTAATCGAACTCTATCCTCCAGACAATTACGCTGGAGTCTTTACTTCTCTCGTTTCCATTACATCATTACCTACAGGCCTGGTACAAAAAATGGCAAGGCTGACGCCCTCTCTAGACAAGGTCCTAAACCTATAATACCATGCATTCCTACTACTATTGTTCCTAAGGACTCTATCATTGGAGTTATAACAAGTCTAACTACAGTGATAAAAGATGCTACTGCTATTGATCCATCAGTACCTCATACAGATCTTACTTACAATTCTGATGGCTTACTCTATAAGGACGGGAAGCTATACATACCTCCAAATCTTAGATCTTCAATCTTGAAAACAGTTCATGAGTCTCCCCTTGCTGGACACATGGGAAGGGATAAAACTTTGGATTTACTTAAGAGATCTTTTTGGTGGCCTACTCTTAACCTCGATCTCAAAGAATATATTTCTAAATGTGTTATATGCGCAACCTCCAAACCTTCTAAACAACTCCCTGTGGGTCTTTTACAGCCTTTACCTGTACCTCAAGTACCCTGGGAGGCGGTATCCCTAGACTTTATCGTGGACTTACCTCTCTCCAACAAATATACCACTATAATGGTTGTCACCGATCTATTCTCAAAGATGGCACATTTCATACCGGTTACCTCCCTACCCACTTCCAAGTTCACCAGTGAATTGTTCATTCAAAATATTGTAAGACTGCATGGAATACCTAAAACCATCCTTAGTGACCGTGGAACCCAATTCACATCTAAGTTCTGGAGAAATTTGTGTGCTGCTCTGCATATAGAACAAAAACTCACCACTGCTTACCATCCTCAGACGAATGGGCAGACGGAGAGGGTGAACCAGTGGCTAGAGCAATACCTACGTTGTTTCTGCTCTCACCAACAAGATTCTTGGGCCACCTACTTGCCCCTAGCAGAATTTGCCTATAATAATAATAAGAGTTCTACAACTGGCACATCACCATTTTTTATAAATTATGGTTTACATCCAAATTTCACACTACTTCCGAAGATTGACACCCCATGTCCTCAGGTGAATGATCTGGTTAATGACATTTCTGCTAACTTTTCTTCAATTCGTGAACATATTCTTCAGGCACAGGCATCACAACGCAGGTACTACGATCTTCGCCACAGACCTAGTCCTCAATATTCCGTAGGACAACAAGTATGGCTCTCCACTAAGAACCTCAAGATACCTTATCCTTGTAGGAAACTAGGTAAACTCTTTTTGGGTCCTTACCCTATCGTCAGGGTAAATGGTCCAACAACAGTTACACTCCAACTACCATCAACTTTTAAGATACATCCAACTTTCCATGTGTCTCTTATCAAACCTTGCAACCTACCCATAACAAATATTACATCAGAAGACCCAATACCTTCTGCTAATCTTGATTGCCAGTATGAGGTTCATAGCATTCTGGATTCTAGACTACGTCGTGGGAATCTTTTCTATTTGGTTCATTGGAAAGGTTTTGGCCATGAGGATGATTCCTGGGAGCCTGCCTCGAACATATCTGCTCCACGTCTGATTTCCCTCTTCCATAGACGTAACCCTGATCGTCCTAGGCCTTGAACCTCGCTGTGGTTCTTTTTGTGGGGGGCTCTGTCAGGGTTACTGCTTGCTAATGATCTGTCCCTTTAAGAGCCTCCTATATCAAGCACTTCCCCCCAGCATTCATTGCTGGTTAATTGAGAAAGGATTCACAGCACAAGCGTTACACTGAGAGTTTTCCTCACTCTCCAACAGCCTCATAAATTCTTATTTGAAGAGTTACTGATAACATCTCTTATTTTTCATTCCTACATCTAGCAGCTCTTCTATTCAATTCAACACTGGAAGATATTTCATACTATAAGGAAATCAAACTAACTCGACATCAAACCCTGAAGCATTTACAAGGTAAACAGGATTCAAGCAGCTTCATACACAGCACAGCAAGTAGCGGTGACGTCATCAGCTGCAGCCGCAACCGCTCTCCCTCTGAGTACCACGCTGCTGTTCATAACAAACGGACAAGTAACAATTCCTGTGTTCTCAGGTCAGACCTAATTATTTTATTATTAATCGTTATCCTTACTTATTTTGATGAACTTTACCTGCCTAATTAAGGAATACTATATTTTACGTTACTGCTTAATTTGAACTGTTTGCATTATCAAATGCCCTGAAAGTAATACAGTTTATGAAGTTAATAAACTGTCACTTATTGGGCAAATAGTAATACATTATATGAAGCACTGACAACGAATTCATCAAGCTTCTTTTATGTTACAAACCTACTTTTGAGGAAATTGTTGGTTCTTATTTATAAAACAAAATTAAATGCTTGTTCAAATTGCTACAAATACAGACTATTACAACCGGTAACTAACTCTCCCATTTTTGCTTTTAATCTTAGCTGAGAGCTTGTAAGTGAGTGCCGGACTTTCTCTGTGTGCTGTGTGTATGATATATCTCTATCTCTATATCTCACTGTGGTTTACTAGTCAGGTTAAAGGTTACTAGCCCAGAGAGAAAAAGTCCACTCATTAATTGTTATAATGAGAACAAAGAAAAGACCTGAAGTATGTCACGGTATCAGAAATAGTGAGAGCATAGAAGATGGACCGTACTCACAATTTCAGATGCACAAATGTGCTTAATGCGCAGGCTGAACTGGTTAGGAGCCGTTCAGCTGACTCACTCTCAAGTTGGGAATATCTCCGATTCGCCTGGGCTCTCGGTGGGTCCCCAGAATAATTTCACCAGTTCAGCAAAACTTTTCTTCCCCCCTTCTGGATTGCGGAGGTCCAAACTAGGTAAAGCTCACCAGACTTGGGAATCAAAAATGAGGCTATTTCAAACTCTAACAATGAATCACGATATTGTAATAAAATATGCTTTAATAAACGCTAAAATCAATATAAAAACACAACGCATTTCTCTGTTTCATATATATATATATATATATATATATATATACATATACATATATACACACACACATACACACACACACACACACACAAAAAGTATACATAATGTGTGTGTGTGTGTATATATATATATATATATACATACATACACACACACAGTACATACATACATACATACACACTTATAATGTATACACATATATATATATATATATATATATATATATATATACATTTAAAAAGTACATATGTAAAGGTTGCAAAAAACCTAAGTGAAAGTTTTCATTCTAATTTTAAATATATATATATATATATATATATATATATATATATATATATATTATTATTTTTTTATTAAATAAAAACTTTCACATAGATTTTTTGTAACATTTACATATGTACTTTTTAAATGTATATATATATATATATATGTGTATACGTTATAAGTGTGTATGTATGTATGTATGTACTGTGTGTGTGTATGTATGTATATATATATATATATATATATATATATACACACACATATACTATTTGTCCCTATATATGTAAATAAGCCTCTTAAACTGAGAGGATGCTAAATATAATTATATGATACATAGATTGGTATCGATAAGGGGGATAAGAGTAACTTGCATTCTATTATATAATCGGTCTGCCGCTGTGAAGATTGCGATACGAAGCATTGGAATGTTTTACTGAATTCCACATGTCTAATTAGCATATACATCAGGGGATTGGCTTGTAGAAAATGTAAACAATACATACAAAAAAGATCTCCAATCAGAAGGAAAGTTTAAGTACACGTCATTATGACGTTCAGCAGTAGCTCACACGTGCGCATGAGGCACTTGTAAGTATACACCTGATAAAACGGTTCTGAAACCGAGAAACGCATTGTGTTTTTATATTGATTTTAGCGTTTATTAAAGCTTGCCCAGAGCGCGGTCTATTTAAAAAAAAAAGGCAATCAGATCTTTTACAGTCCATTAAATACCTAACCTTAAAAATAACCCCCCTCAAAAAAAAATAAAAAAAAATCCTAAAACTAAAAAATGAAGGTTCCTTTAAGTGACGTCATCCAAGATGGCGTCCCTTCAATTCCGATTGACTGATAGAATCCTATCAGCCAATCGGAATTAAGGTAGGAAAAATCCTATTGGCTAATGCAATCAGCCAATAGAATTGAGCTTGCATTCTATTGGCTGATTGGAACAGCCAATAGAATGTGAGCTCAATCCTATTGGCTGATTGGATCAACCAATAGGATTGAACTTCAATCCTATTGGCTGATTGCATCAGCCAATATGATTTTTCCTACCTTAATTCCGATTGGCTGATAGGATTCTATCAGCCAATCGGAATTGAAGGGACGCCATCTTGGATGACATCACTTAAAGGAACCTTCATTCAGTCGTCGGATCAAGAAGGAAGAGGATGCTCCGCATCGGATGTCTTCAAGATGGACCCGCTCCGCTCCGGATGGAAGAAGATAGAAGATGCCGCCTGGATGAAGACTTCTGCCGGTCTGGATGTCCTCTTCTCGCCGGATCGGATGAAGACTTCTGCCCCTCTGGAGGTCCACTTGTGCCCGGTAGGGTGAAGACGTCTCAAGGTAGGGTGATCTTCAAGGGGGTAGTGTTTTATTAAGGGGGGATTGGGTGGGTTTTAGAGTAGGGTTGGGTGTGTGGGTGGTGGGTTTTAATGTTGGGGGGGGTATTGTCTTTTTTTTATAAGTAAAAGAGCTGATTACTTTGGGGCAATGCCCCGCAAAAGGCCCCTTTAAGGGTTATTTTTAATTTAGTATAGGGTAGGGAATTTTATTATTTTGGGGGGCTTTTTTATTTTATTAGGGGGATTAGAGTAGGTGTAATTAGCTTTAAAAAAATTGTAATTATTTTTTTATTTTCTGTAATTTAGTGGGGGTTTTTTTCCGTAATTTAGTTTATTTAAATTAATTGTAAATAATTGTAGGTAGTTTAGGTAATTAGTTTAATTATAGTATAGTGTTAGGTGTAATTGTAACTTAGGTAAGGATTTATTTTACAGGTAAATTTGTACTTATTTTAACTAGGTAGCTATTAAATAGTTAATAACTATTGTACCTAGTTAAAATAAATACAAAGTTGCCTGTAAAATAAAAATAAATCATAAGATGGCTACAATGTAACTATTAGTTATATTGTAGCTAGCTTAGGGTTTATTTTACAGGTAAGTATTTAGTTTTACCCCTTAATGACAACTGACGTACCAGGTACGTCATGCATTAACTAACAGTTAATGACAATGGACGTACCTGGTACGTCAGTTGTCTAAGAGAGTGCTGGAAGCAATCGCAATCGCTTCCAGCAGCTCTCAGGGTATTGCAGTGATGCCTCCATATGGAGGCATCCTGCAATACTATTTAGAAGACTCCGATGCAGAGAGAGCCACTCTGTGGCCCTCTCTGCACCGGTAGCGATGGTGCCGGTTCGTTGGTGGGTGGGAGCGTAACAGGGAGGCGGGTGGGCATCCCATCGCTACCCGGCATCCGGTCCCTAGAAGTGCAATGTGGACGCCGGGTGCCGGGAGCGTGCGCGACCGCGCATTAGCTGGCACTGACACCAATGAGGAGGGAAGAGGGGGGGGGGAAATATTTTTTTTAAAAATTATATAAAAGGATCTGGGAGGGGGAGGGGGGTAGGGGTATTGTTGGGGGCTGCTACACTACAGAAGACAAAAAAAAATCCAAAAGAGGAAAAAATACTTTTGTTTTTGGGGCAAATTGGGTACTGGCAGACAGCTGCCAGTACCCAAGATGGCCGCAATTAGATAGGGGAGAGGGTTAGAGAGCTGGGGGGGGGGGATCATGGAGGTTGGGGCTAAGGCAGGAGTCCATCACAGCTAAAATATTTTATTTTTTTTATAAAAAAAAAAAACTCCTTTTATTTAGTACTGGCAGACTTTCTGCCAGTACTTAAGATGGCGGGGACATTTGTGGGGTGGGGGAGGGAAGAGAGCTGTTTGGGAGGGATCAGGGGGTGGGATGTGTCAGGTGGGAGGCTGAGCTCTACACTAAAGCTAAAATTAACCCTGCAAGCTCCCTACAACCTACCTAATTAACCCCTTCACTGCTGGGCATAATTTACGTGTGGTGCGCAGCAGCATTTAGCGGCCTTCTAATTACCAAAAATCAGTGCCAAAGCCATATAAGTCTGCTATTTCTGAACAAAGGGGATCCCAAAGAAGCTTTTACAACAATTTGTGCCATAATAGCACAAGCTGTTTGTAAATAATTTCAGTGAGAAACCTAAAATTGTGAAAAATGTAAATTTTTTTTTTTATTTGCTCGCATTTGGCGGTGAAATAGTGGCATAAAATATACCAAAATGTGCCTACATCAATACTTTGGGTTGTCTTCTAACAAAAAATATATATATACATGTCAAGGGATATTCAGGTATTCCTGACAGATATCAGGGTTCCAATGTAACTAGCGCTAATTTTGAAAAAAAATGGTTTGGAAATAGCGAAGTGCTACTTGTATTTATGGCCCTATAACTTACAAAAAAACAAAGAAGATGTAAACATTGGGTATTTCTAAACTCAGGACAAAATTTAGAAACTATTTAGCATGGGTGTTTTTTGGTGATTGTAGATGTGTAACAGATTTTGGGGGTCGAAGTTAGAAGAAGTGTGTTTTTTTCCATTTTTTCCTCATATTTTATTTTTTTTTTGTAGTAAATTATAAGACATGATGAAAATAATGGTATCTTTAGAAAGTCCATTTAATGGCGAGAAAAACGGTATATAATATGTGTGGGTACAGTAAATGAGTAAGAGGAAAATTACAGCTAAACACAAACACCGCAGAAATGTAAAAATAGCCATTGTCATTAAGGGTAAGAAAATTGAAAAATGGTCCGGTCATTAAGGGGTTTAAATAGGAATTATTTAGTTAATTATATTAAATTTATTTAGATTTATTTAAATTATATTTAATTTAGGGGGGGTTAGGGTAAGGGTTAGGTTTAGGGGTTAATACATTTAGTATAGTGGAGGCGACATTGGGGGCGGCAGATTAGCGGTTAATATTTGTAGGTAGGTGTCGGCGATGTTAGGGATGGCAGATTAGGGGTTAATAAAATGTAACTAGTGTTTGCGAGGCTGGAGTGCAGCGGTTTATGGGTTAATACATTTATTAAAGTGGCGACGATGTCCGGTCGGCAGATTAGGGGTTAAATAATTTTATTATAGTGTTTGCGATGTGGGGGGGGGGTCCTCGGTTTAGGGGTTGCGTAATTAATAAAAGTTATGTTTTAATTATCTCAGCGTACTCCCCTTACCATTTGGTACTCTATCTTTCTACACACATACACACATTTTATGTCAGATGACTACAAGAGGGCTATTCGTGTATTCTTTCTTGGTCTTTTTGTCCATGCTCTCTCTTTAATTTTATTATAGTGTTTGCGATGTGGGGGGGGGGGCCTCGGTTTAGGGGTTAATAGGTAGTTTATGGGTGTTAGTGTACTTTGTAGCACTTTAGTTAAGAGCTTTATGTTCCGGCGTTAGCCCATAAAACTCTTAACTACTGACTTTTTAATGCGTTAGGAGTCTGGCTAGGAGAGGGTGTACCGCTCACTTTTTCCAGCTATTGTAATACCGGCGTTAGGCAAATCCCATTAAAAAAATAGGATATGCAATTGACGTAAGGGGATTTGCGGTATGCTAAAATCGCGGGAAAAAAAGTGAGCGGTACACCTGTACCTGCCTGACTCGTAATACCAGCGGGCGTTAAAAGAAAACAACTCGCAATCTAGCCGTAAATTAGTTATTTGATTTGTGGGGGGTTCGGCGGTTTAGAGGTTAATAGGTTAATTAGGTTGATTGTGATGTGGGGGGTAGGCAGTTTAGGGGTTAATAGGTTAATTAGGTTTATTGCGATGTGGGGGGTTGGCGGTTTAGGGGTTAATAGGTTAATTAGGTTTATTGCAATGTGGGTGGTTGACGGTTAAGGGGTTAATATTTGAATTATGTTATATGCGGATTAGTGGTTAATTACTTTATTGTTTTGCGATGTGGGCGGTTGAAGGTTTAGGAGTTTGTTAATACTTTGTGCGGGAGGTTAGGTTTTTTTTGTTATACTTTGTGCGGGCGGTTACGTGTTTTTTAGTTATTTTGTGCGGGCCGTTGCGTGTTTTTTTTTTTAAGGCTTCAGGTTTGGCTATGCTGCATTCAGGTGGATTCCAATGCAGCTTTCCCAAGTCTGGTGAGCTTTACCTAGTTTGGACCTCCGCAATCCAGAAGGGGGGAAGAAAAGTTTTGCTGAACTGGTGAAATTATTCTGGGGACCCACCGAGCGCCCAGGAAAATTGGAGATATTCCCAACTTCAGAGTGAGTCGGCTGAACGGCTCCTAACAAGTTCAGCCTGCGCATTAAGCACATTTGTGCATCTGAAATTGTGAGTACGGTCCATCTTCTATGCTCTCACTATTTCTGATACCGTGACATACTTCAGCATTGGGCGCCCTCGTTTCTGTCATCTCATCTCTATGTGGGAAGGGACATTTGTAGAGGAATATAAGTATTAAGGGTTGCGCGGGTAAACACCATTGCACATGGTCCTGCTCCCAAAAAAACTGGAAATTATTGAAAATAGTAAAAAGTGGATATTTGTATATGAGCGCCAACAGCTTCAGGGTGAATGATATATAGTATAGGAAGTTAATACTTGTAATCTTAAAATCTATAAATAATTAAAATATCAAAATATATAAAAATATTGAATATTTATTAAACCTCACATAAATTAAAAATCATAAAACTGATTAGTACCCAACGCAACAAAACAAAAAACTAAGAATAGAAAGTTAATTGTAAAATCTTAATAAAGTGCTAGTGCCTAAGATGGGTGGGAATGTGATAAATTGACTTATTTGAAATTCTTTGTATAAATATAGTTGATATTAACTTATTGACTTATTAAAGTGGAATATGCAAGTCATAAAAAAGTCTCTTAAAAGACAACCAGTGGAAAATGACAACCAACAAAGATCACTCTTAGGGTATCTCAAAGGATAAAGTACTGTATCATAGCTGAGTGTCAAACTTGTCAGCGGATTGCGTCTGACTCCTTAGAGTCCTCTGTGTTACCAAGTTGTGAAATACGTAGATCGTCTCTATGGTCCTCTGCTGATACGAAATTCCTGATGTGGAAAATGAAAAAACAAACGGACGGGCTTTACACCTCTAAGTGCCTACCTTGATTCAGGACAAAGTTTAACTCTTAGAGGCCTATCTATCAAAGTGTCAACCGCAAATACGCCAGAATTCTGCATCGTAATTGTTGCGAGATTGATCCAACCTAGTTATCAAAGCCTCAAGACCGGCAAAAGTTGAAATTTGTAACGTAACATTCGATCCACCGGTTTCAATCCGACGCAGATCGATGCTTACGTCATTACAGATGTTCCGAATACACATTCGGCTCTATTTGACACTTTTTCCCATTTATCAAATAGTTAACAGGTACCCGACGTTAGCAGGCAATATGGCAGCGTTGTGTTCCATTTAGCTCCATACAGCACTCAAATACCAGCGCTGCTGTGAACTGAAGTGCTTGTGCACGATTTCCCCATAGACATCAATGGGGAGAGCCGGCTAAAAAAAAGCCTAACACCTGCAATAAAGGAGCGTAAAGCTCCGTAACGCAGCCCCATTGGTTCCTATAGGGAAAGAAAAATTTTGTTTACACCCTAACATAAACCCAGAGTCTTAACACCCCTAATCTGCCACCCCCGACATCACCGACACCAACATTATATTTATTAACCACTAATCTGCCACCCCCGACATCACCGACACCTACATTATACTTATTAACCACTAATCTGCCACCCCCGACATCACTGACACCTACATTATATTTATTAACCACTAATCTGCCACCCCCGACATCACCAACACCTACATTATACTTATTAACCCCTAATCTGCCACCCCCGACATCACCGACACCTACATTATACTTATTAACCCCTAATCTGCCACCCCCGACATCACCGACACCTACATTATACTTATTAACCCCTAATCTGCCACCCCCGACATCACCGACACCTACATTATACTTATTAACCCCTAATCTGCCACCCCCGACATCACCGACACCTACATTATACTTATTAACCCCTAATCTGCCACCCCCAACATCACCAACACCTACATTATACTTATTAACCCCTAATCTGCCACCCCCGACATCACAGACACCTACATTATACTTATTAACCCCTAATCTGCCGCCCCCGACATCGCCGACACCTACATTATACTTATTAACCCCTAATCTGCCACCCCCGACATCACCGACACCTACATTATACTTATTAACCCCTAATCTGCCACCCCCGACATCACCGACACCTACATTATATTTATTAACCACTAATCTGCCACCCCCGACATCACCGACACCTACATTATACTTATTAACCCCTAATCTGCCACCCCCGACATCACCGACACCTACATTATACTTATTAACCCCTAATCTGCCACCCCCGACATCACCAACACCTATATTATATTTATTAACCCCTAATCTGCCACCCCCGACATCACCAACACCTACATTATACTTATTAACCCCTAATCTGCCACCCCCGACATCACCGACACCTACATTATACTTATTAACCCCTAATCTGCCACCCCCGACATCACCGACACCTACATTATACTTATTAACCCCTAATCTGCCACCCCCGACATCACCGACACCTACATTATATTTATTAACCCCTAATCTGCCACCCCCGACATCACCGACACCTACATTATACTTATTAACCCCTAATCTGCCACCCCCGACATCGCCACCACCTACATTATACTTATTAACCCCTAATCTGCCACCCCCGACATCGCCACCACCTACATTATACTTATTAACCCCTAATCTGCCACCCCCGACATCACCGACACCTACATTATATTTATTAACCACTAATCTGCCACCCCCGACATCACCGACACCTACATTATACTTATTAACCCCTAATCTGCCACCCCCGACATCACCGACACCTACATTATACTTATTAACCCCTAATCTGCCACCCCCGACATCACCGACACCTACATTATACTTATTAACCCCTAATCTGCCACCCCCGACATCACCGACACCTACATTATATTTATTAACCCCTAATCTGCCACCCCCGACATCACCGACACCTACATTATACTTATTAACCCCTAATCTGCCACCCCCGACATCGCCACCACCTACATTATACTTATTAACCCCTAATCTGCCACCCCCGACATCGCCACCACCTACATTATACTTATTAACCCCTAATCTGCCACCCCCGACATCACCGACACCTACATTATATTTATTAACCACTAATCTGCCACCCCCGACATCACCGACACCTACATTATACTTATTAACCCCTAATCTGCCACCCCCGACATCACCGACACCTACATTATACTTATTAACCCCTAATCTGCCACCCCCGACATCGCCACCACCTACATTATACTTATTAACCCCTAATCTGCCGCCCCCGACATCCCCGCCACTTACATTATACTTATTAACCCCTAATCTGCCACCCCCGACATCACCGACACCTACATTATACTTATTAACCCCTAATCTGCCACCCCCGACATCACCGACACCTACATTATACTTATTAACCCCTAATCTGCCACCCCCGACATCACCGACACCTACATTATACTTATTAACCCCTAATCTGCCACCCCCGACATCACCGACACCTACATTATACTTATTAACCCCTAATCTGCCGCACCCGACATCGCCACCACCTCCATTATACTTATTAACCCCTAATCTGCCACCCCCGACATCACCGACACCTACATTATACTTATTAACCCCTAATCTGCCACCCCCGACATCGCCACCACCTACATTATACTTATTAACCCCTAATCTGCCACCCCCGACATCACCGACACCTACATTATACTTATTGACCCCTAATATGCCACCCCCAACATCACCGACACCTATATTATACTTATTAAGCCCTAATCTGCCACCCCCGACATCGCCGCCACCTACATTATACTTATTAACCACTAATCTGCCACCCCCGACATCGCCGCCACCTACATTATATTTATTAACCACTAATCTGCCACCCCCGACATCGCCGCCACCTACATTATATTTATTAACCCCTAATCTGCCACCCCCGACATCGCCACCACCTACATTATACTTATTAACCACTAATCTGCCACCCCGACATCACCGACACCTACATTATACTTATTGACCCCTAATCTGCCACCCCGACATCACCGACACCTACATTATACTTATTAACCACTAATCTGCCACCCCGACATCACCGACACCTACATTATACTTATTAACCACTAATCTGCCACCCCCGACATCACCGACACCTACATTATACTTATTAACCACTAATCTGCCACCCCCGACATCGCCACCACCTACATTATACTTATTAACCACTAATCTGCCACCCCCGACATCACCGACACCTACATTATACTTATTAACCACTAATCTGCCACCCCCGACATCGCCGCCACCTACATTATACTTATTAACCACTAATCTGCCACCCCCGACATCGCCGCCACCTACATTATACTTATTGACCCCTAATCTGCCACCCCGACATCACCGACACCTACATTATACTTATTAACCACTAATCTGCCACCCCCGACATCGCCGACACCTACATAATATTTATTAACCACTAATCTGCCACCCCCGACATCGCCACCACCTACATTATACTTATTAACCACTAATCTGCCACCCCCGACATCGCCGACACCTACATTATACTTATTAACCACTAATCTGCCACCCCCGACATCGCCGCCACCTACATTATACTTATTAACCCCTAATCTGCCACGCCCGACATCACCGACACCTACATTATACTTATTAACCACTAATCTGCCGCCCCCGACATCACCGACACCTACATTATACTTATTAACCACTAATCTGCTGCCCCCGACATCGCCAACACCTACATTATACTTATTAACCCCTAATCTGCCGCACCCGACATCGCCACCACCTACATTATACTTATTAACCACTAATCTGCCGCCCCCGACATCACCAACACCTACATTATACTTATTAACCCCTAATCTGCCACCCCCGACATCACCGACACCTACATTATACTTATTAACCCCTAATCTGCCACCCCCGACATCACCGACACCTACATTATACTTATTAACCCCTAATCTGCCGCCCCCGACATCACCGACACCTACATTATACTTATTAACCCCTAATCTGCCGCCCCCGACATCACCGACACCTACATTATACTTATTAACCACTAATCTGCCACCCCAGACATCGCCCACACCTACATTATATTTATTAACCACTAATCTGCCACCCCCGACATCACCGACACCTACATTATATTTATTAACCACTAATCTGCCACCCCCGACATCACCGACACCTACATTATATTTATTAACCACTAATCTGCCACCCCCGACATCGCCACCACCTACATTATACTTATTAACCCCTAATCTGCCACCCCCGACATCGCCACCACCTACATTATACTTATTAACCACTAATCTGCCGCCCCGACATCGCCGCAACCTACATTATACTTATTAACCCCTAATCTGCCACCCCCAACATCGCCGACACCTACATTATACTTATTAACCACTAATCTGCCGCCCCCGACATCGCCGACACCTACATTATACTTATTAACCCCTAATCTGCCACCCCCGACATCGCCACCACCTACATTATACTTATTAACCACTAATCTGCCGCCCCCGACATCGCCGACACCTACATTATACTTATTAACCCCTAATCTGCCACCCCCGACATCACCGACACCTACATTATATTTATTAACCACTAATCTGCCACCCCCGACATCGCCACCACCTACATTATACTTATTAACCCCTAATCTGCCACCCCCGACATCGCCACCACCTACATTATACTTATTAACCACTAATCTGCCGCCCCCGACATCGCCACCACCTACATTATACTTATTAACCACTAATCTGCCACCCCCGACATCGCCACCACCTACATTATACTTATTAACCACTAATCTGCCGCCCCCGACATCGCCGACACCTACATTATACTTATTAACCCCTAATCTGCCACCCCCGACATCGCCGACACCTACATTATATTTATTAACCACTAATCTGCCACCCCCGACATCACCGACACCTACATTATATTTATTAACCACTAATCTGCCACCCCCGACATCGCCACCACCTACATTATATTTATTAACCACTAATCTGCCACCCCCGACATCGCCACCACCTACATTATACTTATTAACCACTAATCTGCCACCCCCAACATCGCCGCCACCTACATTATACTTATTAACCCCTAATCTGCCGCACCCGACATCGCCGACACCTACATTATACTTATTAACCCCTAATCTGCCGTCCCCGACATCACCGACACCTACATTATACTTATTAACCCCTAATCTGCCGCCCCCGACATCCCCGCCATCTACATTATACTTATTAACCCTTAATATGCCGCCCGACATCACCAACACCTACATTATACTTATTAACCCTTAATCTGCCGCCCGACATCACCAACACCTACATTATACTTATTAACCCTTAATCTGCCGCCCGACATCACCGACACCTACATTATACTTATTAACCACTAATCTGCCACCCCCGACATCGCCGACACCTACATTATACTTATTAACCCCTAATCTGCCGCACCCGACATCGCCGACACCTACATTATACTTATTAACCCCTAATCTGCCGCACCCGACATCGCCGACACCTACATTATACTTATTAACCCCTAATCTGCCGCCCCCGACATCACCGACACCTACATTATACTTATTAACCCTTAATCTGCCGCCCGACATCGCCGACACCTATATTATACTTATTAACCCCTAATCTTCCACCCTCGACATCGCCGCCACCTACATTATACTTATTAACCCCTAATCTGCCGCCCCCGACATCGCCGCAACCTACATTATACTTATTAACCCCTAATCTGCCGCCCCCAACATCGCCGACACCTACATTATACTTATTAACCCCTAATCTGTCGCCCCCGACATCGCCACCACCTACATTATACTTATAAACCCCTAATCTGCCACCCCCGACATCACCGACACCTACATTATACTTATTAACCCCTAATCTGTCGCCCCCGACATCGCCGCCACCTACATTATACTTATTAACCCCAAGTCTGCCGCCCCCGACATCACCACCACCTACATTATACTTATTAACCCCTAATCTGTCGCCCCCGACATCACCAACACCTACATTATACTTATTAACCCCAAGTCTGCCGCCCCCGACATCACCACCACCTACATTATACTTATTAACCCCTAATCTGCCGCCCCCGACATCCCCGCCACCTACATTATACTTATTAACCCCTAATCTACCGCCCCCGACATCCCCGCCACCTACATTATACTTATTAACCCCTAATCTGCCACCCCCGACATCGCCACCACCTACATTATACTTATTAACCCCTAATCTGCCGCCCCCGACATCCCCGCCACCTACATTATACTTATTAACCCCTAATCTGCCGCCCCGACATCACCAACACCTACATTATACTTATTAACCCCTAATCTGCCGCCCCCGACATCCCCGCCACCTGCATTATATTTATTAACCACTAATCTGCCACCCCCGACATCGCCACCACCTACATTATACTTATTAACCACTAATCTGCCACCCCCGACATCGCCGCCACCTACATTATACTTATTAACCCCTAATCTGCCGCACCCGACATCGCCGACACCTACATTATACTTATTAACCCCTAATCTGCCGCCCCCGACATCACCGACACCTACATTATACTTATTAACCCTTAATCTGCCGCCCGACATCGCCGACACCTATATTATACTTATTAACCCCTAATCTGCCACCCTCGACATCGCCGCCACCTACATTATACTTATTAACCCCTAATCTGCCGCCCCGACATCGCCGCAACCTACATTATACTTATTAACCCCTAATCTGCCGCCCCCGACATCGCCGACACCTACATTATACTTATTAACCCCTAATCTGTCGCCCCCGACATCGCCGCCACCTACATTATACTTATCAACCCCTAATCTGCCACTCCCGACATCACTGACACCTACATTATACTTATTAACCCCTAATCTGTCGCCCCCGACATCGCCGCCACCTACATTATACTTATTAACCCCAAGTCTGCCGCCCCCGACATCACCAACACCTACATTATACTTATTAACCCCAAGTCTGCCGCCCCCGACATCACCACCACCTACATTATACTTATCAACCCCTAATCTGCCACCCCCGACATCACCGACACCTACATTATACTTATTAACCCCTAATCTGTCGCCCCCGACATCGCCGCCACCTACATTATACTTATTAACCCCAAGTCTGCCACCCCCGACATCACCAACACCTACATTATACTTATTAACCCCAAGTCTGACGCCCCCGACATCACCACCACCTACATTATACTTATTAACCCCTAATCTGCCGCCCCCGACTTCCCCGCCACCTACATTATACTTATTAACCCCTAATCTGCCACCCCCGACATCGCCACCACCTACATTATACTTATTAACCCCTAATCTGCCGCCCCCGACATCCCCGCCACCTACATTATACTTATTAACCCCAAGTCTGCCGCCCCGACATCACCAACACCTACATTATACTTATTAACCCCTAATCTGCCGCCCCCGACATCCCCGCCACCTACATTATACTTATTAACCCCTAATCTGCCGCCCCGACATCACCAACACCTACATTATACTTATTAACCACTAATCTGCCGCCCCCGACATCGCCACCACCTACATTATGCTTATTAACCCCTAATCTGCCGCCCCCGACATCCCCGCCACCAACATTATACTTATTAACCCCTAATCTGCCGCCCCCGACATCACCAACACCTACATTATACTTATTAACCCCTAATCTGCCGCCCCCGACATCCCCGCCACCTACATTATACTTATTAACCCCTAATCTGCCGCCCCCGACATCACCAACACCTACATTATACTTATTAACCCCTAATCTGCCGCCCCCGACATCGCTACCACCTACATTACACTTATTAACCCCTAATCTCCCCCCCCGACATTGCCACCACCTACATTACCCTTATTAACCCCTAATCTGCTGCCCCTAACATCACCGCCTCCTACCTACACTTATTAATCGCTAATCTTCTGCCCCTTACATCGCCGCCACCTACCTACACTTATTAATCGCTAATCTTCTGCCCCTTACATCGCCGCCACCTACCTACACTTATTAACCCTAATCTGCTGCCCTTAACATTGCCGCCACCTACCTACACTTATTACCCCCTAATCTGCTGCCCCTAACATCAACGCAGCCTACCTACACTTATCCCCTAATCTGCTGCCACTGACACCGCTGCCACCTACCTACACTTCACCCCTAATCTGCCGCCCCCAATGTCACCGCCACTATACTAAAGTTATTAACCCCTAAATCTAACCCTAACACTTAAACCCACTAACTTTAACATAATTAAAATAAATCTAATTAAATATTACAATTAATACCTAAATAATACCTATTTAAAATAAATACTTACTATAAAATAAACCCTAAGCTAGCTACAATATAACTATAGTAAATTCTGTTAACCAGAACTTAAGCAACCAAAAAAAAAACAAAAAAAACTAAAAACAAACAAACAAAAAAACGGAGATACTGTACATTAAAATTAACACTGCTGTTGCTCTGCAGTTTCCTTTCTCTATAGTGAGCTCTCAAAAGGTGAAAGCCAAGCCCTTTTAATGCTACCAGACCCTACACAACTGCTCTTGAAAGATGTGAGCACAAGGCAGTCTGAGAATTAGACATCACGCTGCCACTGGGTGCCCGGGACTGAACGAAGGCGGCATTAATATTAATTAATAATTTACCTTTATTTACTGTATTTAAATATTACCATCGAGTAAATACAGCGTTTATAGTATGGGTTATAGAACCTAGTTAGGCCTATTTTTAATAGAAACTCTCAAGCAACCAGAAACTTCACTTATCCAGAATCTACCAATCCCCATGAATGCCTGGGAGTTTACTGTAATAGTTACATTGTAGCTATCTTAGGTTTTATTTTTATTTCACAGGCAAATTTGTATTTATTTTAACTAGGTAGAATAGTTACTAAATAGTTATTAACTATTTAATAACTACCTAGTTAAAATAAATACATAAGTACCTGTAAAATAAAACCTAACCTAACTGTCTTACACTTACACCTAACCTTACACTACAATTAAATCAATTACATTAATTAAATACAATTAACTAAATTACAAAAAATATAAACACTAAATTACACAAAATAAAAAAGAAATGATCAAATATTTAAACTAATTACACCTAATATAATAGTCCTATCAAAATAAAAAAGCCCCCCAATCAAACCCCCCCAAATAAAATTCTATCTAAAAAAATCTAAGCTCCCCATTGCCCTGAAAAGGGCATTTGGATGGGCATTGCCCTTAAAAGGGCATTTAGCTCTTTTTTAGCCCAAACCCTATGCTAAAAATAAAACTCACCCAATACACCCTTAAAAATCCTAACACTAACCCCCAAAGATCCACTTACAGTTTTTGAAGACCGGACATCCATCCTCATCAAGCCAGGAGAAGTCTTCATCCAAGCGGCAAGAAGTGGTCTTCCAGGCGGGCAGAAGTCTTCATCCAGACGGCATCTTCTATCTTCATCCTTCCGACAAGGAGCGGCTCCATCTTCAAGACATCCGGCGCGAAGCATCCTCTTCTTTTGATGGTCGCTGAAGAATGAAGGTTCATTTAAATGACGTCATCCAAGATAGCGTCCCTTGAATTCCGATAATAGTTAATAACTATTTAGTAACTAGTCTACCTAGTTAAAATAAATACAAAGTTGCCTGTAAAATAAATATAAATCCTAAGATAGCTACAATGTAACTATTAGTTATATTGTAGCTATCTTAGGGTTTATTTTATAGGTAAGTCTTTAGTTTTAACTAGGAATTATTTAGGTATTAATTTTAATTTTTAATTAGATTTATTTTAATTATGTTAAAGTTAGTGGGTGTTAGGGTTAGACTTAGGGTTAGGTTTAGGGGTTAATAACTTTAGTATAGTGGCGGCGATGTTGGGGCGGAAGATTAGGGGTTAATAAGTGTAGGTAGATGGCGGCGATGTTAAGGACTGCAGACTAGGGGTTAATAATATTTAACTAGTGTTTGTGAGGCAGGAGTACGGCAGTTTAGGGGTTAATATGTTTATTATAACGGCGGCGATGTCCGGAGCAGCAGATTAGTGGTTAATAATTTTATTATAGTGTTTGCAATGCTGGAGGGCCTTGGTTAAGGGGTTAATTAGGTAGTTTATGAGTGTTAGTGTACTTTTTAGCACTTTAGTTATGAGTTTTATGCTACAGCTCTGTAACATAAAAGTCATAACTACTGACTTTCAGTTTACGGTATGGATCTTGTAGTTTTAGGCTGTACCGCTCACTTTTTGGCCAGACAGGCAAACTCATAATACCTGCGCTGTGGAAGCCCCATTGAAAAAGGACTTTTTGAAAGCTGCGGTAGTTACGTTGCATGACGGCCAAAAAAGTGTGTGGTACAGATATACCTGCAAGACTTTTTCACTCATAACGTAAGAGGCTTTTTCACTCATAACGCAAAACTTGTAATCTAGCAGTAAATTATCAAAATAAAAAAGTGACACCTAATCTAATAGCCCTATCAAAAAAAAAGCCACCCCCCAAAATAAAAAAACCCTAGCCTACAATAAACTACCTATAGCCCTAAAAAATACCTTTTGTGGGGCATTGCCCCAAAGATATCAGCTCTTTTACCTGTAAAAAAAATACAAACAACCCCCCCAACAGTAAAAGATGGATGAGGACTTCGTCGGCTGGATGGATCCTTCAAGCAGGGCTTCAATAACTGTAAGTGGATCGTCTGGGGTTAGTGTTAGATTTATTTAAGCTATTTTTTGGGTGGGTTTTATTTTTAGAGTAGGGTCTGGGCAGAAAAAGATATAAATGCCCTTTTAAGGGCAATGCCCATACATATGCCCTTTTCAGGGCAATGAGGAGCTTAGGTTATTTTACATTAGGTTTTTATTTGGGGGGTTTGGTTGGGTGAGTGGTGGGTTTTACTGTTGGGGGTTTTTTTTTTTATAGGTAAAAGAGCAGATATCTTTGGGGCAATGCCCCACAAAATACCCTTTTTAGGGCCATTGGTAGTTTATTGTAGGCTAGGGTTTTTTATTTTGATAGGGCTATTAGGTTATTTATAAAAAAAAAATATTTTTGATAATTTGGGGCTAGATTATGAGTCTTGCGTTATGAGTAAAAAAGCAGCATTAAGCCTCATAACACTGCTTTTTTTACTACCGCTGCTATGATGAGTCTTGCAGATTTAGGGGCACCGCACACTTTTTTGGCCGTACCGCAAATCAACTTACGCAAATTGCTTATAGCCTATTTTCAATGGGACTTAGCGCCGGTATTACAAGCTTGTCCTGGGAGGCCAAAAAGTGAGCGGTACACCTTATCCCATCAAGATTCGTATCTCATTTTAAAGTCAGTAATTATGAGTTTTACACTACAATGCTGTAGCATAAAACTCATAACTAAAGTGCTAAAAAGTACACTAACACCCATAAACTACATATTAACCCCTAAACCGAGGCCCTCCCGCATCACAAACACTAAAAAAAAATAATTAATCCCTAATCTGCCCCTCCCGACATTGCCGCCACTAGAATAAACATATTAACCCCTAAACTGCCGTACTCCTGCATCGCAAACACTAGTTAAATATTAACCCCTAATCTGCCACCCCCAACGTCGCCGCCACACTAAATTTATTAACCCCTAAACCTAAGTCTAACCCTAACCCTAACACCCCCTAACTTTAATATAAATAAAATAAATCTAAAGAAAACCTACTATTAATATCTAAATAATTCCTTTTAAAAACTAAATACTTACCTATAAAATAAACCCTAAGCTAGCTACAATATAACTAATAGTTACATTGTAGCTAACTTAGGGTTCATTTTTATTTTACAGGCAAGTTTGTATTTAGACTAGGTAGAATAGTTATTAAATAGTTAATAACTATTTAATAAATACCTAGCTAAAATAAATGCAAATTGACCTGTAAAATAAAACCTAACCTAAGTTACACTAACACCTATCACTACACTACAATTAAATAAATTACCTAAATTAAATACAATTAAATTAAATACAATTACCTAAATCACAAAACAAAACACTAAATTACAGAAAATAAAAAACAAATTTCAAGATATTTAAACTAATTACACCAAATCTAATAGCCCTATCAAAATAAAAAAGCCCTCACAAAATAAAAAAAACCCTAGCCTAAACTAAACTACCAATAACCCTAAAAAGTACCTTTTGCGGGGCATTGCCCCAAAGATATCAGCTCTTTTACCTGTAAAAAAAAAAAAATACAAGCAACCCCCCAACAGTAAAAGATGGATGAGGACTTCGTCGGCTGGATGGATCCTTCAAGCAGGGCTTCAATAACTGTAAGTGGATCGTCTGGGGTTAGTGTTAGGTTTATTTAAGGTTTTTTTTGGGTGGGTTTTATTTTTAGAGTAGGGTCTGGGCAGTAAAAGAGATAAATGCCCTTTTAAGGGCAATGCCCATACATATGCCCTTTTCAGGGCAATGAGGAGCTTAGGTTATTTTACATTAGGTTTTTATTTGGGGGGTTTGGTTGGGTGAGTGGTGGGTTTTACTGTTGGGGTTTTTTTTTTTTTAATTATCAAGCTTCACAAATATCAAAACGCCAACTTAATACATGAAAGTGTTCCCTTCTCAAATCAAAAAGTGCCAACTCTTTGCTGCAATACATAAAATTGCACAGATTTACACAGTGATAAAAATAATAGTAGGTGGCAGAAAAACTGAAAATGTCCAACTAAGTGTTAACCTTTGACTTTTAACTTAGTGATCAAACTTGGTGCGAGTGCTCAGTGAAAAAATCAACATTATAGTAAAAAATCCCCAATAACGAAAGTCAATGTCAAATATCAAATAACTTTGCTAATCCAATAAAACAAAATCCACAAGAAAAAATGTGAAAAATGAGTGTCCCCAAACCACTTAGGCTAACAGTTTATATGGATAAATCCCCCGATGAATCTCTGGTCTGCAGCCAGTGGAGCTGCTCAATTATCCTATTTTTTGCCCCACAAAATACCCTTTTTAGGGCTATTGGTAGTTTATTGTAGGCTAGGGTTTTTTATTTTGATAGGGCTATTAGATTATTTATTAAAAAAAAAAAAAATTTATAATTTGGGGCTAGATTATGAGTCTTGCGTTATGAGTAAAAAAGCAGCATTAAGCCTCATAACGTCTTGCAGATTTAGGGGCACCGCACACTTTTTTGGCCGTACCGCAAATCAACTTACGCAAATTGCGTATAGCCTATTTTCAATGGGACTTAGCGCCGGTATTACAAGCTTCTCCTGGGAGGCCAAAAAGTGAGCGGTACACCTTATCCCATCAAGATTCGTATCTCATTTTAAAGTCAGTAGTTATGAGTTTTACACTACAATGCTGTAGCATAAAACTCATAACTAAAGTGCTAAAAAGTACACTAACACCCATAAACTACCTATTAACCCCTAAACCGAGGCCCTCCCGCATCACAAACACTAAAATAAAATTATTAACCCCTAATCTGCCACTCCGGACATCGCCGCCACTATAGTAAACATATTAACCCCTAAACTGCTGTACTCCTGCATCGCAAACACTAGTTAAATATTAACCCCTAATCTGCCGCCCCTAACATTGCCGCCACCTATCTACATTTAACCCCTAATCTGCCACCCCCAACGTCGCCGCCACTATACTAAATTTATTAACCCCTAAACCTAAGTCTAACTCTAACCCTAACACCCCCAACTTTAATATAAATAAAATAAATCTAAAGAAAACCTACTATTAATATCTAAATAATTCCTTTTTAAAACTAAATACTTAGCTATAAAATAAACCCTAAGCTAGCTACAATATAACTAATAGTTACATTGTAGCTAACTTAGGGTTCATTTTTATTTTACAGGCAAGTTTGTATTTAGACTAGGTAGAATAGTTATTAAATAGTTAATAACTATTTAATAACTACCTAGCTAAAATAAATACAAATTGACCTGTAAAATAAAACCTAACCTAAGTTACACTAACACCTAACACTACACTATAATTAAATAAATTACCTAAATTAAATACAATTAAATTAAATACAATTACCTAAATCACAAAAACCCCACTAAATTACAGAAAATAAAAAACAAATTACAAGATATTTAAACTAATTACACCAAATCTAATAGCACTATCAAAATAAAAAAAAAACCTAACCTACACTAAACTACCAATAGCCCTTAAAAGGGCCTTTTGCGGGGCATTGCCCCAAAGAAATCAGCTCTTTTACCTGTAAAAAAAAATACAACCCCCCCAACAGTAAAACCCACCACCCACACAACCAACCCCCCAAAATAAAATACTAACTAAAAAACCTGTGTCACCCCCAGTTTATATGTGTGCCCCCCCAGTCTCACTGTGTGCCCCCCCAGTCTCACTGCCCCTGCAGACTCACTGTGCCCCTGCAGGCCTTAGGACTTTTCCCCACAATAAATATGACAATAACTGTTTTTTATTGTTGAAATTCAACTTTTATTTTTTTTTCTTGTTGCAGGTTTAGGAAAAGAACAAATGCTACCAGTTCACACCAATACCCTTCCAAAGATCTGAGTTACAATGTAACAGGTTAGTACATGCAGATACACATTAGAGTGCACAAGGGCGGGAGAGAGAGAGAGCATGAGAGAGAGAGAGCGCAAGAGAGAGAGAGCGCAAGAGAGAGAGCATGAGAGAGAACACAAGAGAGAGAGAGAGCACAAGAGAGAGAGAGAGAGAGCACGAGAGAGAGAGCACGAGAGAGAGAGAGCACGAGAGAGAGAGAGCACGAGAGAGAGAGAGCACGAGAGAGAGAGAGAGCACGAGAGAGAGCATGAGAGAGAGCACGAGGGAGAGCACAAGAGAGAGAGCATGAGAGAGAGAGCACAAGAGAGAGAGAGCACAAGAGAGAGCACAAGAGAGAGAGCACGAGAGAGAGCACAAGAGAGAGAGAGAGCACAAGAGAGAGAGAGCATGAGAGAGATAGAGCACAAGAGAGAGAGAGCACAAGAGAGAGAGAGCATGAGAGAGAGCACAAGAGAGAGAGAGAGAGCAAGAGGGAGAGCACAAGAAAGAGAGAGAGAGCATGAGAGAGAGAGAGCACAAGAGAGAGAGAGCACAAGAGAGAGAGAGCACAAGAGAGAGAGGGAGCACAAGAGAGAGAGAGAGCACAAGAGAGAGATAGCACAAGAGAGAGAGAGCACAAGAGAGAGCACAAGAGAGAGAGCATAAGAGAGAGAGAGAGCACGAGAGAGAAAGAGAGAGAGAGCATGAGAGAGAGCACGAGAGAGAGCACAAGAGAGAGAGAGCATGAGAGAGAGCACAAGAGAGAGAGTGAGCATAAGAGAGAGAGAGCACGAGAGAGAGCACGAGAGAGAGAGCATGAGAGAGAGCACAAGAGAGAGAGAGAGCAAAAGAGAGAGAGAGCACGAGAGAGAGAGCATGAGAGAGAGAGCATGAGAGAGAGAGCATGAGAAAGAGAGAGCACAAGAGAGAGAGAGCATGAGAGAGAGAGCATGAGAGAGAGAGCATGAGAGAGAGAGCATGAGAAAGAGAGAGCACAAGAGAGAGAGAGCATGAGAGAGAGAGCATGAGAGAGAGAGCATGAGAGAGAGAGCATGAGAAAGAGAGAGCACAAGAGAGAGAGAGCATGAGAGAGAGAGCATGAGAGAGAGAGCATGAGAGAGAGAGCATGAGAAAGAGAGAGCACAAGAGAGAGAGAGCATGAGAGAAAGAGAAAGCATGAGAGAGAGATAACGAGAGAGAGGGAGAATGAGAAAGAGAGCATGAGAGAGAGAGCATGAGAAAGAGAGAGAGCATGAGAGAGAAAGAGCACGAGAGAGAGAGAGAGCATGAGAGAGAGAGAGCACGAGAGAGAGAGCATGAGAGAGAGAGAGCACGAGAGAGAGAGCACGAGAGAGAGAGAGAGCATGAGAGAGAGAGAGCACGAGAGAGAGAGAGAGAGAGAGAGCATGAGAGAGAGAGAGCATGAGAGAGAGAGAGAGCACGAGAGAGAGAGAGAGAGAGCACGAGAGAGAGAGAGAGCATGAGAGAGAGAGAGCACGAGAGAGAGAGAGAAAGAGAGAGAGCATGATAGAGAGAGAGCATGAGAGAGAGAGATCACGAGAGAGAGCACGAGAGAGAGGGAGAATGAGAGAGAGAGCATGAATGAGAGCACAAGAGAGAGAGAGAGCATGAGACAGAGCATGATAGAGAGCACAAGAGAGAGCACGAGAGAGAGCACGAGAGAGAGAACGAGAGAGAGAGAGAACGAGAGAGAGAGAGAGAGAACAAGAGAGAGAACGAAAGAGAGAGAGAATGAGAGACATAAAGAACGAGAGAGAGAGAGCAGGAGAGAGAGAGAGAAGGAGAGAACGAGAGAGAGAGAACGAGAGAGAGAGAGAGAGAATGACAGAGAACAAGAGAGAGAGAACGAGAGAGCATGAGAGTTCCAAGGGCAGGAGAGAGAGAGAGAGAGAACGAGAGAGAGAGAGAGAACGAGAGAGAGAGAGAACAAGAGAAAGAGAGAGAGAATGAGAGAGAATGAGAAAGCCAAGGGCAGGAGAGAGAGGGAGAGAATGAGAGAGAGAGAGAGAGAGAGAACGAGAAAGAACAAGAGAGAACGAGAGAGAACAAGAGAGAACGAGAGAGAACAAGAGAGAGAAAACGGGAGAGAGCGAAAGAGCCAAGGGCAAGACAGAGCGAGAGAGCACGAGAGAGCAAGAGAGCAAAGGGCAGGAGAGAGAGA
>NC_069501.1:1286345847-1286417359 GCF_027579735.1 Bombina bombina | reverse complement strand
TCCCGTGCTTTTCGCCCCTCTAGACAGGCTGGCGCCTCCATAGGAGCCATAGTCACATAAAAACCCCACAATAGCTAGGTCATGGGGAAGCGGCAGCCATTCCAGGGTGTCGTTAGAGAGCTCCTGGTCCCCAGATGCCACAGTCCAAGAAGCGACATGATCTGTTACTGGGGACCGGAGCGGCAGCCTGGCAAACGTATTCAAGAACAGTCTGAGTAGGTCCCTGAACTCCAGAATGTACACTACAATGAAAGGTCCCTCCTCCCCAACTGATCCTTCCCAGTGGTCTATGAGTAGGTCTAGGGGCCCCCTCACCCTCTAGCCATACACTATCTCAAAGGGGGAGAACCCGGTAGATTCCTGGGGCACCTCCCTGAAAGCAAACAGGAGGTGCAGCAGGTATCTCTCCCAGTCCTTGTGAGAAGCTGAGAATGTCCAAAGCAGCTGCTTCAGTATTCTGTTAAACCTCTCGCATAACCCGCTGGTCTGGAGGTGGTATGTGGAGCTTGGCAGGGGTCTTACCCCACAAAGCCTCTATAGTTTCTGGGTGAGTTCAGAAGTCCCTTGGGCCGAGATTATCTCCCAGGGGAAACCAACTCTAGCAAAGATCCGGAGCAAAGCATGGGCTACAGTCTCTGCCTGGATGTTGGCCAGGGGGATTGCCTCCAGGGACCGGGTAGCGTAGTCCACTACCATCAGCATATATCTCTTTCCCGAGGGACTGGGATGGGGCAATGGGCCGACAATGTCAACAGCTATTCTGCTGAACGGTTCATCGATGATAGGGAGGGGATGCAGTGAGGCTTTAGAGTGGTCACTGGTCTTCCCTACTTTCTGACAAATGTCGTAGGTACGGCAGTACTGTCTAATGTCTCCCGTAATCCCAGGCCAAAAGAAGGTCTTGGTCAGTATGTGGCGGGTCCTAGTAATCCCTAGATATCCTGCCAGAGGAATGTCATGCCTGATGCGCAGCAGGTCAAACTGATACTTTTGCGGTACCACCAGATGTCGTTTGGGCATCTGCATGCTCCCACCACCCTGGGTAATCTGGTACAGAAGTCCTTTGTCCCACTTAAAGCGGTCCCCTTCTAACCCCCCTGGGTCGGTCCACGACCGGGCTCTATAGGGAGCTGCCATTGGGTCGCTTAACCTCTCCTGGGCAAAGTCAAAGGGGGAAGCCCAGGAAACAGGGTGGTCGGTTGGGGTAGTAGTCAGGTGGAGGTGGCTTACCTGGGTCCCAGGGTCGGCAGCTTGGAGCCTGGCTTAGTGACTGGGAAAGTATCCATGGGGCCATCTGTAACTAACAAGAGTTCCGCCGGCAAGTGGGCCATGACTCCCACTTTGAGAGCACGGGAGGCGGCACCCCAATATAGGTTAACCCATGCTGTAGGGATCCGGAGCACCTTACCCCTAGCCACATGAACTGTAATGGATTTCCTCATTTGGTCCAATGTGGTAACCAGGTGTGGCTGAATAAGAGTAATGGTAGCTCTGCTGTCTCACAGTCCTTGGGCCTGCCAGCCGTTGATCCATACCAGCTGGCGATGGTTCAGCCGATTGTTGATAGCTGCCGCCTGCACCGAGTCTATCTCATGCAGAACCCCAAATTCTTCTTCAGCCCAAGCTGGGCTCCCTTACTCAAAGCAGTGAGCCATTCCTCTGGGAACCCCAGCTGGTTCTCTGGTCTAGTTGGGGTAAGGCAACTCTGTAAATGGTTGCCCCTCTCTCCTCCTCAGGATCCGGAACTTCAGACGGTGAGCCTCAGGGGTGATAACATACCTAGCCAAGATACGCTCCATCACCCACTCATATCTCATGGTCCTATAGAGCACCAGCCACCACTGAATCTCCCTCTGGACCTCGGACATCTTAGTCCCCTCCAGTTGAGGGCTCACTGGCCCGGTCACTGCACTGGCTACTGCCAGGCTCACTGGCCTGATCGATGGTTTGATCACCTTCTATCAGCTCGGCGATGATCTATGCCTTGGTTTTTGTTGCTGGCCACTTGCCCACAAACTTCCAGCAAGTCTTTAAGGGTACTTCTTTTAAGCCCAAAGTACCGCTGCTCCATTTGAAGTGGGCCTTGTAGTGGTGACAGACTCCGGCTACCTCGACTGGGTAGCTCCATCAAAAGGGCCTTTCCTGTACTTGGAACTTGTAGTTTTAGAGTGGAGAAAGTAATTTTAGCAGGAGCCCACCCTAATAACCAGACAAGAGCAATATTAAGGTGAAACAGTGAAATAAGTACAGACTTTATTGTGAAAAGCGCATAACTTATATACACATTCTCATCTTGATAAGAGCCTAATCTGAGTGCTGGCACCTCCATAGGAGCCATAGACACATAAATACCCCACAATAGCAAGTTCGTGAATTTGGGGTGATCTCGGGGGAGCAGCGGCCTTTCCAGGGGGTTGTTAGAGAGTTCCTAGTCCCCAGATGCCACAGTCCAAAAAGCGACATGATCTGTTTCTTTGGCCCGGAGCGGCAGCCTGGCAAAGGTATTAAGGAACAGTCCGAGGAGGGGGGGTGTCCCAAACCCCCGGTTCCCAAGTGAGCTCCCCCTCAGTAATCACCCCAACCCCTATCCACCAAAGGCATAAAAAAATCCACAAAAGAGCAGAGCTCTGGGGCAAAGGGCCCCTGGAGCGACCTAGGTTAAAGTTCAGTTGGGACCTCTAGCAAGCCCAGCCAGCGAGTGGTTCCATAAGCCCGGCAAGTTATTAAGGGGCCAAGCAGGCAGAAATCAGATCTTTCTGTGACAATGTGCTATCAGGGTAAAAATAAAATGGAAGCTGATGGGGACACAATAATCCACAATATGGGAGGAGGTAGCCATGGCAGTGCTGTCTGAGTGTCAGAAGCTAAGGGAAATTTATCACTAAAAGACAAAAAGGAACTGAGAATGCTGTGCAGTGAACACAGAGCTGTAGCTACAAGAATCCTATAAACTCTTGCTGTTGTCACTCTCTCATCAGGAGACTACGTGTGGTCAGGATTCAAGGGATCAGCACAGTTAATTAATGAGACATGGAGAAATCTTTCTCGACCAGTGGATGCAGCTTTCAGAAATTATAACAGGAACCTACCGCTGGAGCATGAGAGGACTTACCTCTTCCAGGTAAGTACAGCTATACCAAAACGTTATATAGCACCTACATAAGCAGCAGCGTTGTATAGGGTGCAGTAAGTACAGCTATACCACAACTGTAAAGAACACCTACATAAGCAGCAGCGCTGTATAGGGTGCAGTAAGTACAGCTATACCACAACTGTAAAGAACACCAACATAAGCAGCAGCGTTGTATAGGGTGCAGTAAGTACAGCTATACCACAACTGTAAAGAGCACCTACATAAGCAGCAGCGCTGTATAGGGTGCAGTAAGTACAGCTATACCACAACTGTAAAGAGCACCTACATAAGCAGCAGCGCTGTATAGGGTGCAGTAAGTACAGCTATACCACAACTGTAAAGAGCACCTACATAAGCAGCAGCGCTGTATAGGGTGCAGTAAGTACAGCTATACCACAACTGTAAAGAGCACCTACATAAGCAGCAGCGCTGTATAGGGTGCAGTAAGTACAGCTATACCACAACTGTAAAGAGCACCTACATAAGCAGCAGCGCTGTATAGGGTGCAGTAAGTACAGCTATACCACAACTGTAAAGAGCACCTACATAAGCAGCAGCGCTGTATAGGGTGCAGTAAGTACAGCTATACCACAACTGTAAAGAGCACCTACATAAGCAGCAGCGCTGTATAGGGTGCAGTAAGTACAGCTATACCACAACTGTAAAGAGCACCTACATAAGCAGCAGCGCTGTATAGGGTGCAGTAAGTACAGCTATACCACAACTGTAAAGAGCACCTACATAAGCAGCAGCGTTGTATAGGGTGCAGTAAGTACAGCTATACCACAGCTGTAAAGAGCACCTACATAAGCAGCAGCGCTGTATAGGGTGCAGTAAGTACAGCTATACCACAACTGTAAAGAGTACCTACATAAGCAGCAGCGCTGTATAGGGTGCAGTAAGTACAGCTATACCACAACTGTAAAGAGCACCTACATAAGCAGCAGCGCTGTATAGGGTGCAGTAAGTACAGCTATACCACAACTGTAAAGAGCACCTACATAAGCAGCAGCGCTGTATAGGGTGCAGTAAGTACAGCTATACCACATCTGTAAAGAGCACCTACATAAGCAGCAGCGCTGTATAGGGTGCAGTAAGTACAGCTATACCACAACTGTAAAGAGCACCTACATATGGCAGCAGCGCTGTATAGGGTGCAGTAAGTACAGCTATACCACAACTGTAAAGAGCACCTACATAAGCAGCAGCGCTGTATAGGGTGCAGTAAGTACAGCTATACCACAGCTGTAAAGAGCACCTACATAAGCAGCAGCGCTGTATAGGGTGCAGTAAGTACAGCTATACCACAACTGTAAAGAGCACCTACATAAGCAGCAGCGCTGTATAGGGTGCAGTAAGTACAGCTATACCACAACTGTAAAGATCACCTACATAAGCAGCAGCGCTGTATAGGGTGCAGTAAGTACAGCTATACCACAACTGTAAAGAGCACCTACATAAGCAGCAGCGCTGTATAGGGTGCAGTAAGTACAGCTATACCACAACTGTAAAGAGCACCTACATAAGCAGCAGCGCTGTATAGGGTGCAGTAAGTACAGCTATACCACAACTGTAAAGAGCACCTACATAAGCAGCAGCGCTGTATAGGGGTGCAGTAAGTACAGCTATACCACAACTGTAAAGATCACCTACATAAGCAGCAGCGCTGTATAGGGTGCAGTAAGTACAGCTATACCACAACTGTAAAGAGCACCTACATAAGCAGCAGCGCTGTATAGGGTGCAGTAAGTACAGCTATACCACAACTGTAAAGAGAACCTACATAAGCAGCAGCGCTGTATAGGGTGCAGTAAGTACAGCTATACCACAACTGTAAAGAGCACCTACATAAGCAGCAGCGCTGTATAGGGTGCAGTAAGTACAGCTATACCACAACTGTAAAGAGCACCTACATAAGCAGCAGCGCTGTATAGGGTGCAGTAAGTACAGCTATACCACAACTGTAAAGAGCACCTACATAAGCAGCAGCGCTGTATAGGGTGCTGTAAGTACAGCTATACCACAACTGTAAAGAGCACCTACATAAGCAGCAGCGCTGTATAGGGTGCAGTAAGTACAGCTTATACCACAACTGTAAAGAGCACCTACATAAGCAGCAGCGCTGTATAGGGTGCAGTAAGTACAGCTATACCACAACTGTAAAGAGCACCTACATAAGCAGCAGCGCTGTATAGGGTGCAGTAAGTACAGCTATACCACAACTGTAAAGAGTACCTACATAAGCAGCAGCGCTGTATAGGGTGCAGTAAGTACAGCTATACCACAACTGTAAAGAGCACCTACATAAGCAGCAGCGCTGTATAGGGTGCAGTAAGTACAGCTATACCACAACTGTAAAGAGCACCTACATAAGCAGCAGCGCTGTATAGGGTGCAGTAAGTACAGCTATACCACAACTGTAAAGAGCACCTACATAAGCAGCAGCGCTGTATAGGGTGCAGTAAGTACAGCTATACCACAACTGTAAAGAGTACCTACATAAGCAGCAGCGCTGTATAGGGTGCAGTAAGTACAGCTATACCACAACTGTAAAGAGCACCTACATAAGCAGCAGCGCTGTATAGGGTGCAGTAAGTACAGCTATACCACAACTGTAAAGAGCACCTACATAAGCAGCAGCGCTGTATAGGGTGCAGTAAGTACAGCTATACCACAACTGTAAAGAGCACCTACATAAGCAGCAGCGCTGTATAGGGGTGCAGTAAGTACAGCTATACCACAACTGTAAAGAGCACCTACATAAGCAGCAGCGCTGTATAGGGTGCAGTAAGTACAGCTATACCACAACTGTAAAGAGCACTACATAAGCAGCAGCGCTGTATAGGGTGCAGTAAGTACAGCTATACCACAACTGTAAAGAGCACCAACATAAGCAGCAGCGCTGTATAGGGTGCAGTAAGTACAGCTATACCACGAACTGTAAAGATCACCTACATAAGCAGCAGCAGCCTGTATAGGGTGCAGTAAGTACAGCTATACCACAACTGTAAAGAGCACCTACATAAGCAGCAGCGCTGTATAGTGGTGCAGTAAGTACAGCTATACCACAACTGTAAAGAACACCTACATAAGCAGCAGCGCGTATATAGGGTGCAGTAAGTACAGCTATACCACAACTGTAAAGAGCTACCTACATAAGCAGCAGCGCTGTATAGGGTGCAGTAAGTACAGCTATACCACAACTGTAAAGAGCACCTACATAAGCAGCAGCGCTGTATAGGGTGCAGTAAGTACAGCTATACCACAACTGTAAAGAGCACCTACATAAGCAGCAGCGCTGTATAGGGTGCAGTAAGTACAGCTATACCACAACTGTAAAGAGCACCTACATAAGCAGCAGCGCTGTATAGGGTGCAGTAAGTACAGCTATACCACAACTGTAAAGAGCACCTACATAAGCAGCAGCGCTGGTATAGGGGTGCAGTAAGTACAGCTATACCACAACTGTAAAGAGCACCTACATAAGCAGCAGCGCTGTATAGGTGTGCAGTTAAGTACAGCTATACCACAACTGTAAAGAGCACCTACATAAGCAGCAGCGCTGTATAGGGTGCAGTAAGTACAGCTATACCACAACTGTAAAGAGCACCTACATAAGCAGCAGCGCTGTATAGGGTGCAGTAAGTACAGCTATACCACAACTGTAAAGAGCACCTACATAAGCAGCAGCGCTGTATAGGGTGCAGTAAGTACAGCTATACCACAACTGTAAAGAGCACCTACATAAGCGAGCAGCGCTGTATAGGGTGCAGTAACGTACAGCTATACCACAACTGTAAAGAGCACCTACATAAGCAGCAGCGCTGTATAGGGTGCAGTAAGTACAGCTATACACAACTGTAAAGAGCACCTACATAAGCAGCAGCGCTGTATAGGGTTGCAGTAAGTACAGCTATACCACAACTGTAAAGAGCACCCTACATAAGCAGCAGCGCTGTATAGGGTGCAGTAAGTACAGCTATACCACAACTGTAAAGAGCACCTACATAAGCAGCAGCGCTGTCTAGGGTGCAGTAAGTACAGCTATACCATCAACTGTAAAGAGCACCTACATAAGCAGCAGCGCTGTATAGGGTGCAGTAAGTACAGCTATACCACAACTGTAAAGAGCACCTACATAAGCAGCAGCGGCTGTATAGGGTGACTAGTAAGTACAGCTATACCACAACTGTAAAGAGCACCTACTTAAGCAGCAGCGCTGTATAGGGTGCAGTAAGTACAGCTTATACCACAACTGTAAAGAGCACCTACATAAGCAGCAGCGCTGTATAGGGTGCAGTAAGTACAGCTATACCCAACTGTAAAGAGCACCTACATAAGCAGCAGCGCTGTATAGGGTGCAGTAAGTACAGCTATACCACAACTGTAAAGATCACCAACATAAGCAGCAGCGCTGTATAGGGTGCAGTAAGTACAGCTATACACAACTGTAAAGAGCACCTACATAAGCAGCAGCGCTGTATAGGGTGCAGTAAGTACAGCTATACCACAACTGTAAAGAGCACCAACATAAGCAGCAGCGCTGTATAGGGTGCAGTAAGTACAGCTATACCAAACTGTAAAGAGTCACCTACATAAGCAGCAGCGCTGTATAGGGTGCAGTAGTTACAGCCTATACCACAACGGTAAAGAGCACCTACATAAGCAGCAGCGCTGTATAGGGTGCAGTAAGTACAGCTATACCACAACTGTAAAGAGCACCTCATAAGCAGCAGCGCTGTATAGGGTGCAGTAAGTACAGCTAACCACAACTGTAAAGAGTACCTACATAAGCAGCAGCGCTGTATAGGGTGCAGTAAGTACAGCTATACCACAACTGTAAAGAACACCTACATAAGCAGCAGCGCTGTATAGGGTGCAGTAAGTACAGCTATAACCACAACTGTAAAGATCACCAACATAAGCAGCAGCGCTGTATAGGGTGCAGTAAGTACAGCTATACCACAACTGTAAAGAACACCTACATAAGCAGCAGCGCTGTATAGGGGCAGTAAGTACAGCTATACCACAACTGTAAAGAGCACCTACATAAGCAGCAGCGTTGTATAGGGTGCAGTAAGTACAGCTATACCACAACTGTAAAGAAGCACCTACATAAGCAGCAGCGCTGTATAGGGTGCAGTAAGTACAGCTATACCACAACTGTAAAGAGCACCTACATAAGCAGCAGCGCTGTATAGGGTGCAGTAAGTACAGCTATACCACAACTGTAAAGAGCACCTACATAAGCAGCAGCGATGTATAGGTGCAGTAAGTACAGCTATACCACAGCTGTAAAGAGCACCAACATAAGCAGCAGCGCTGTATAGGGTGCAGTAAGTACACGCATACCACAACTGTAAAGAGCACCACATAAGCAGCAGCGCTGTATAGGGTGCAGTAAGTACAGCTATACCACAACTGTAAAGAGCACCTACATAAGCACAGCGCTGTATAGGGTGCAGTAAGTACAGCTATACCACAACTGTAAAGAGCACCTACATAAGCAGCAGCGCTGTATAGGGTGCAGTAAGTACAGCTATACCACAACTGTAAAGAGCACCTACATAAGCAGCAGCGCTGTATAGGTGCAGTAAGTACAGCTATACCACAACTGTAAAGAGCACCTACATAAGCAGCAGCGCTGTATAGGGTGCAGTAAGTACAGCTATACCACAACTGTAAAGAGCACCTACATAAGCAGCAGCGCTGTATAGGGTGCAGTAAGTACAGCTATACCACAACCTGTAAAGAGCACCTACATAAGCAGCAGCGCTGTATAGGGTGCAGTAAGTACAAGCTATACCACCAACAGTAAAGAGCACCTACATAAGCAGCAGCGCTGTATAGGGTGCAGTAAGTACAGCTATACCACAACTGTAAAGAGCACCTACATAAGCAGCAGCGCTGTATAGGGTGCAGTAAGTACAGCTATACCACAACTGTAAAGAGCACCTACATAAGCAGCAGCGCTGTATAGGGTGCAGTAAGTACAGCTATACCACATCTGTAAAGAGCACCTACATAAGCAGCAGCGCTGTATAGGGTGCAGTAAGTACAGCTATACCACAACTGTAAAGAGCACCTACATAAGCAGCAGCGCTGTATAGGGTGCAGTAAGTACAGCTATACCACAACTGTAAAGATCACCTACATAAGCAGCAGCGCTGTATAGGGTGCAGTAAGTAAATGCTATACCACAACTGTAAAGCACCTACATAAGCAGCAGCGCTGTATAGGGTGCAGTAAGTACAGCTATACAACAGCTGTAAAGAGCACCTACATAAGCAGCAGCGCTGTATAGGGTGCAGTAAGTACAGCTATACCACAACTGTAAAGAGCACCTACATAAGCAGCGCGTATAGGGTGCAGTAAGTACAGCTATACCACAACTGTAAAGAGCACCTACATAAGCAGCAGCGCTGTATAGGGTGCAGTAAGTACAGCTATACCCACAACTGTAAAGAGCACCTACATAAGCAGCAGCGCTGTATAGGGTGCAGTAAGTACAGCTATACCACAACTGTAAAGAGCACCTACATAAGCAGCAGCGCTGTATAGGGTGCAGTAAGTACAGCTATACCACAACTGTAAAGAGCACCTACATAAGCAGCAGCGCTGTATAGGGTGCAGTAAGTACAGCTATACCACAACTGTAAAGAGCACCTACATAAGCAGCAGCGCTGTATAGGGTGCAGTAAGTACAGCTATACCACAACTGTAAAGAGCACCTACATAAGCAGCAGCGCTGTATAGGGTGCAGTAAGTACAGCTATACCACAACTGTAAAGAGCACCAACATAAGCAGCAGCGCTGTATAGGGTGCAGTAAGTACAGCTATACCACAACTGTAAAGAGCACCTACATAAGCAGCAGCGCTGTATAGGGTGCAGTAAGTACAGCTATACCACAACTGTAAAGAGCACCTACATAAGCAGCAGCGCTGTATAGGGTGCAGTAAGTACAGCTATACCACAACTGTAAAGACCTACATAAGCAGCAGCGCTGTATAGGGTGCAGTAAGTACAGCTATACCACAACTGTAAAGAGCACCTACATAAGCAGCAGCGCTGTATAGGGTGCAGTAAGTACAGCTATACCACAACTGTAAAGAGCACCTACATAAGCAGCAGCGCTGTATAGGGTGCAGTAAGTACAGCTATACCACAACTGTAAAGAGCACCTACATAAGCAGCAGCGCTGTATAGGGTGCAGTAAGTACAGCTATACCACAACTGTAAAGATCACCTACATAAGCAGCAGCGCTGTATAGGGTGCAGTAAGTACAGCTATACCACAACTGTAAAGAGCACCTACATAAGCAGCAGCGCTGTATAGGGTGCAGTAAGTACAGCTATACCACAACTGTAAAGAGCACCTACATAAGCAGCAGCGCTGTATAGGGTGCAGTAAGTACAGCTATACCACAACTGTAAAGAGCACCTACATAAGCAGCAGCGCTGTATAGGGTGCAGTAAGTACAGCTATACCACAACTGTAAAGAGCACCTACATAAGCAGCAGCGCTGTATAGGGTGCAGTAAGTACAGCTATACCACAACTGTAAAGAGCACCTACATAAGCAGCAGCGCTGTATAGGGTGCAGTAAGTACAGCTATACCACAACTGTAAAGAGCACCTACATAAGCAGCAGCGCTGTATAGGGTGCAGTAAGTACAGCTATACCACAACTGTAAAGAGCACCTACATAAGCAGCAGCGTTGTATAGGGTGCAGTAAGTACAGCTATACCACAACTGTAAAGAGCACCTACATAAGCAGCAGCGCTGTATAGGGTGCAGTAAGTACAGCTATACCACAACTGTAAAGAGCACCTACATAAGCAGCAGCGCTGTATAGGGTGCAGTAAGTACAGCTATACCACAACTGTAAAGAGCACCTACATAAGCAGCAGCGTTGTATAGGGTGCAGTAAGTACAGCTATACCACAACTGTAAAGAGCACCTACATAAGCAGCAGCGCTGTATAGGGTGCAGTAAGTACAGCTATACCACAACTGTAAAGATCACCTACATAAGCAGCAGCGCTGTATAGGGTGCAGTAAGTACAGCTATACCACAACTGTAAAGAGCACCTACATAAGCAGCAGCGCTGTATAGGGTGCAGTAAGTACAGCTATACCACAACTGTAAAGAGCACCTACATAAGCAGCAGCGCTGTATAGGGTGCAGTAAGTACAGCTATACCACAACTGTAAAGAGCACCTACATAAGCAGCAGCGCTGTATAGGGTGCAGTAAGTACAGCTATACCACAACTGTAAAGAGCACCTACATAAGCAGCAGCGCTGTATAGGGTGCAGTAAGTACAGCTATACCACAACTGTAAAGAGCACCTACATAAGCAGCAGCGCTGTATAGGGTGCAGTAAGTACAGCTATACCACAACTGTAAAGAGCACCTACATAAGCAGCAGCGCTGTATATGGCAGTAAGTACAGCTATACCACAACTGTAAAGAGCACCTACATAAGCAGCAGCGCTGTATAGGGTGCAGTAAGTACAGCTATACCACAACTGTAAAGAGCACCTACATAAGCAGCAGCGCTGTATAGGGTGCAGTAAGTACAGCTATACCACAACTGTAAAGAGCACCTACATAAGCAGCAGCGCTGTATAGGGTGCAGTAAGTACAGCTATACCACAACTGTAAAGAGCACCTACATAAGCAGCAGCGTTGTATAGGGTGCAGTAAGTACAGCTATACCACAACTGTAAAGATCACCTACATAAGCAGCAGCGCTGTATAGGGTGCAGTAAGTACAGCTATACCACAACTGTAAAGAACACCTACATAAGCAGCAGCGCTGTATAGGGTGCAGTAAGTACAGCTATACCACAACTGTAAAGAGCACCACATAAGCAGCAGCGCTGTATAGGGTGCAGTAAGTACAGCTATACCACAACTGTAAAGAACACCTACATAAGCAGCAGCGCTGTATAGGGTGCAGTAAGTACAGCTATACCACAACTGTAAAGAGCACCTACATAAGCAGCAGCGCTGTATAGGGTGCAGTAAGTACAGCTATACCACAACTGTAAAGAGCACCTACATAAGCAGCAGCGCTGTATAGGGTGCAGTAAGTACAGCTATACCACAACTGTAAAGAGCACCTACATAAGCAGCAGCGCTGTATAGGGTGCAGTAAGTACAGCTATACCACAACTGTAAAGAGCACCTACATAAGCAGCAGCGCTGTATAGGGTGCAGTAAGTACAGATATAACCACAACTGTAAAGAGCACCTACATAAGCAGCAGCGCTGTATAGGGTGCAGTAAGTACAGCTATACCACAACTGTAAAGAGCACCTACATAAGCAGCAGCGCTGTATAGGGTGCAGTAAGTACAGCTATACCACAACTGTAAAGAGCACCTACATAAGCAGCAGCGCTGTATAGGGTGCAGTAAGTACAGCTATACCACAACTGTAAAGAGCACCTACATAAGCAGCAGCGCTGTATAGGGTGCAGTAAGTACAGCTATACCACAACTGTAAAGAGCACCTACATAAGCAGCAGCGCTGTATAGGGTGCAGTAAGTACAGCTATACCACAACTGTAAAGAGCACCTACATAAGCAGCAGCGCTGTATAGGGTGCAGTAAGTACAGCTATACCACAACTGTAAAGAGCACCTACATAAGCAGCAGCGCTGTATAGGGTGCAGTAAGTACAGCTATACCACAACTGTAAAGAGTACCTACATAAGCAGCAGCGCTGTATAGGGTGCAGTAAGTACAGCTATACCACAACTGTAAAGAGCACCTACATAAGCAGCAGCGCTGTATAGGGTGCAGTAAGTACAGCTATACCACAACTGTAAAGAGCACCTACATAAGCAGCAGCGCTGTATAGGGTGCAGTAAGTACAGCTATACCACAACTGTAAAGAACACCTACATAAGCAGCAGCGCTGTATAGGGTGCAGTAAGTACAGCTATACCACAACTGTAAAGGAGCACCTACATAAGCAGCAGCGCTGTATAGGGTGCAGTAGAGTACAGCTATACCACAACTGTAAAGAGCACCTACATAAGCACAGCGCTGTATAGGGTGCAGTAAGTACAGCTATATCCACAAGCTGTAAAAGAGCACCTACATAAGCAGCAGGCGCTGTATAGGGTTGCAGTAAGTACAGCTATACCACAACTGTAAAGAGCACCTACATAAGCAGCAGGCGCTGTATAGGGTTCTGTAAGTACAAGCTATACCACACTGTAAAGAGCACCTACATAAGCAGCAGCGCTGTATAGGGTGCAGTAAGTACAGCTATACCACAAGCTGTAAAGAGCACCTACATAAGCAGCAGCGCTGTATAGGGGTGCAGTAAGTACAGCTATACCACAACTGTAAAGAGCACACCTACATAAGCAGCAGCGCTGATAGGGTGCAGTAAGTACAGCTATACCACAACTGTAAAGAGCACCTACATAAGCAGCAGCGCTGTATAGGGTGCAGTAAGTACAGCTATACCACAACTGTAAAGACACCTACATAAGCAGCAGCGCTGTAGGGTGCAGTAAGTACAGCTATACCACAACTGTAAAGAGCACCTACATAAGCAGCAGCGCTGTATAGGGTGCAGTAAGTACAGCTATACCACAACTGTAAAGAGCACCTACATAAGCAGCAGCGCTGTATAGGGTGCAGTAAGTACAGCTATACCACAACTGTAAAGAGCACCTACATAAGCAGCAGCGCTGTATAGGGTGCAGTAAGTAAAGCTATACCACAACTGTAAAGAGCACCTACATAAGCAGCAGCGCTGTATAGGGTGCAGTAAGTACAGCTATACCACAACTGTAAAGAGCACCTACATAAGCAGCAGCGCTGTATAGGGTACATAAGTACAGCTATACCACAACTGTAAAGAGTCACCTACATAAGCAGCAGCGCTGTATAGGGTGCAGTAAGTACAGCTATACCACAACTGTAAAGAGCACCTACATAAGCACAGCGCTGTATAGGGTGCAGTAAGTACAGCTATACCACAACTGTAAAGAGCACCTCATAAGCAGCAGCGCTGTATAGGGTGCAGTAAGTACAGCTATACCACAACTGTAAAGAGCACCTACATAAGCAGCAGCGCTGTATAGGGTGCAGTAAGTACAGCTATACCACAACTGTAAAGAGCACTACATAAGCAGCAGCGCTGTATAGGGTGCAGTAAGTACAGCTATACCACAGCTGTAAAGAGCACCTACATAAGCAGCAGCGCTGTATAGGTGCAGTAAGTACAGCTATACCACAACTGTAAAGAGTACCTACATAAGCAGCAGCGCTGTATAGGGTGCAGTAAGTACAGCTATACCACAACTGTAAAGAGCACCTACATAAGCAGCAGCGCTGTATAGGGTGCAGTAAGTACAGCTATACCACAACTGTAAAGAGCACCTACATAAGCAGCAGCGCTGTATAGGGTGCAGTAAGTACAGCTATACCACAACTGTAAAGAGCACCTACATAAGCAGCAGCGCTGTATAGGGTGCAGTAAGTACAGCTATACCACAACTGTAAAGAGCACCTAACATAAGCAGCAGCGCTGTATAGGGTGCAGTAAGTACAAGCTATACCACAACTGTAAGAGCACCTACATAAGCAGCAGCGCTGTATAGGGTGCAGTAAGTACAGCTATACCACAACTGTAAAGAGCACCTACATAAGCAGCAGCGCTGTATAGGGTGCAGTAAGTACAGCTATACCACAACTGTAAAGAGCACCTACATAAGCAGCAGCGCTGTATAGGGTGCAGTAAGTACAGCTATACCACACCTGTAAAGACACCTCATAAGCAGCAGCGCTGTATAGGGCAGTAAGTACAGCTATACCACAACTGTAAAGAGCACCTACATAAGCAGCAGCGCTGTATAGGTGCAGTAAGTACAGCTATACCACAACTGTAAAGAGCACCTACATAAGCAGCAGCGCTGTATAGGGTGCAGTAAGTACAGCTATACCACAACTGTAAAGAGCACCTACATAAGCAGCAGCGCTGTATAGGGTGCAGTAAGTACAGCTATACCACAACTGTAAAGAGCACCTACATAAGCAGCAGCGCTGTATAGGTGCAGTAAGTACAGCTATACCACAACTGTAAAGAGCACCTACATAAGCAGCAGCGCTGTATAGGGTGCAGTAAGTACAGCTATACCACAACTGTAAAGAGCACCTACATAAGCAGCAGCGCTGTATAGGGTGCAGTAAGTACAGCTATACCACAACTGTAAAGAGCAACCTACATAAGCAGCAGCGCTGTATAGGGTGCAGTAAGTACAGCTATACCACAACTGTAAAGAGCACCTACATAAGCAGCAGCGCTGTATAGGGTGCAGTAAGTACAGCTATACACAACTGTAAAGAGCACCTACATAAGCAGCAGCGCTGTATAGGGTGCAGTAAGTACAGCTATACCACAACTGTAAAGAGCACCTACATAAGCAGCAGCGCTGTATAGGGTGCAGTAAGTACAGCTATACCACAGCTGTAAAGAGCACCTACATAAGCAGCAGCGCTGTATAGGGTGCAGTAAGTACAGCTATACCACAACTGTAAAGATCACCTACATAAGCAGCAGCGCTGTATAGGGTGCAGTAAGTACAGCTATACCAAACTGTAAAGAGTACCTACATAAGCAGCAGCGCTGTATAGGGTGCAGTAAGTACAGCTATACCACAACTGTAAAGAGCACCTACATAAGCAGCAGCGCTGTATAGGGTGCAGTAAAGTACAGCTATACCAACAACTGTAAAGAGCACCTACATAAGCAGCAGCGCTGTATAGGGCAGTAAGTACAGCTATACCACAACTGTAAAGAGCACTACATAAGCAGCAGCGCAGTATAGTGGTGCAGTAAGTACAGCTATACCACAAGCTGTAAGAGCACCTACATAAGCAGCAGCGCTGTATAGGGTGCAGTAAGTACAGCTATACCACAACTGTAAAGATCCACCTACATAAGCAGCAGCCTGTATAGGGGTGCAGTAAGTAACAGCTATACCACAACTGTAAAGAGCACCTACATAAGCAGCAGCGCTGTATAGGGTGCAGTAAGTACAGCTATACCACAACTGTAAAGAGCACCTACATAAGCAGCAGCGTTGTATATGGGTCAGTAAGTACAGCTATACCACAAGCTGAAAAGAGCACCTACATAAGCAGCAGCGCTGTATAGGGGTCAAGTAAGTACAGTCTATACCACAAGCTGTAAAGAGCACCTTACATAAGCAGCAGCGCTGTATAGGGTGCAGTAAGTACAGCTATACCACAACTGTAAAGAGCACCTACATAAGCAGCAGCGCTGTATAGGGTGCAGTAAGTACAGCTATACCACAACTGTAAAGAGCACCTACATAAGCAGCAGCGCTGTATAGGGTGCAGTAAGTACAGCTATACCACAACTGTAAAGATCACCTACATAAGCAGCAGCGCTGTATAGGGTGCAGTAAGTACAGCTATACCACAACTGTAAAGAGCACCTACATAAGCAGCAGCGCTGTATAGGGTGCAGTAAGTACAGCTATACCACAACTGTAAAGAGCACCTACATAAGCAGCAGCGCTGTATAGGGTGCAGTAGTACAGCTATACCACAACTGTAAAGAGCACCTACATAAGCAGCAGCGCTGTATAGGGTGCAGTAAGTACAGCTATACCACAACTGTAAAGAGCACCTACATAAGCAGCAGCGCTGTATAGGGTGCAGTAAGTACAGCTATACCACAACTGTAAAGAGCACCTACATAACAGCAGCGTGTATAGGGTGCAGTAAGTACAGCTATACCACAACTGTAAAGAGCACCTACATAAGCACGCAGCGCTGTATAGGGTGCAGTAAGTACAGCTATACCACAACTGTAAAGCACCTACATAAGCAGCAGCGTGTATAGGGTGCAGTAAGTACAGCTATACCACAACTGTAAAGAGCACCTACATAAGCAGCAGCGCTGTATAGGGTGCAGTAAGTACAGCTATACCACAACTGTAAAGAACACCTACATAAGCAGCAGCGCTGTATAGGGTGCAGTAAGTACAGCTATACCACAACTGTAAAGAGCACCTACATAAGCAGCAGCGCTGTATAGGGTGCAGTAAGTACAGCTATACCACAACTGTAAAGAGACACCTACATAAGCAGCAGCGCTGTATAGGGTGCAGTAAGTACAGCTATACCACAACTGTAAAGAGCACCTACATAAGCAGCAGCGCTGTATAGGGTGCAGTAAGTACAGCTATACCACAACTGTAAAGAGCACCTACATAAGCAGCAGCGCTGTATAGGGTGCAGTAAGTACAGCTATACCACAACTGTAAAGAGCACCTACATAAGCAGCAGCGCTGTATAGGGTGCAGGTAAGTACAGCTATACCACAACTGTAAAGGAGCATCTACATAAGCAGCAGCGCTGTATAGGGTTGCAGTAAGTACAGCTATACCACAACTGTAAAGAGCACATACATAAGCAGGCAGCGCTGTATAGTGTGCAGTAAGTACAGCTATTACCACAACTGTAAAGAGCATCCTACATAAGCAGCAGCGCTGTATAGGGTGCAGTAAGTACAGCTAAACCACAACTGTTAAAGAGCACCTACATAAGCAGCAGCGCTGTATTGGGTGCAGTAAGTACAGCTATACCACAACTGTAAAGAGCACCTACATAAGCAAGCAGCGCTGTATAGGGGTGCAGTAAGTACAGCTATACACACTGTAAAAGAGCACCTACATAAGCAGCAGCGCTGTATAGGGTGCAGTAAGTACAGCTATACCACAAGCTGTAAAGAGTCACCTACATAAGCAGCAGCGCTGTATAGGGTGCAGTAAGTACAGCTATACCACAACTGTAAAGAGCACACTACATAAGCAGCAGCGCTGTATAGGGTGCAGTAAGTACAGCTATACCACAACTGTAAAGAGCACCTACATAAGCAGCAGCGCTGTATAGGGTGCAGTAAGTACAGCTATACCACAACTGTAAAGAGCACCTACATAAGCAGCAGCGCTGTATAGGGTGCAGTAAGTACAGCTATACCACAACTGTAAAGAGCACCTACATAAGCAGCAGCGCTGTATAGGGTGCAGTAAGTACAGCTATACCACAACTGTAAAGAGCACCTACATAAGCAGCAGCGCTGTATAGAGGTGCAGTAAGTACAGCTATACCACAACTGTAAAGAGCACCTACATAAGCAGCAGCGCTGTATAGGGTGCAGTAAGTACAGCTATACCACAACTGTAAAGAGCACCTACATAAGCAGCAGCGCTGTATAGGGTGCAGTAAGTACAGCTATACCACAACTGTAAAGAGCACCTACATAAGCAGCAGCGCTGTATAGGGTGCAGTAAGTACAGCTATACCACAACTGTAAAGACACCTACATAAGCAGCAGCGCTGTATAGGTGCATAAGTACAGCATACCACAATGTAAAGCACCACATAGCACACGCTGTATAGGTGAGTAATACAGCAAACCACACTGTAAAGAGCACCACATAAGCAGCGCTGTATAGGTGCAGTAAGTACAGCTATACCACAACTGTAAAGAGCACCTACATAAGCAGCAGCGTGTATAGGGTGCAGTAAGTACCAGCTATACCACAACATGTAAAGAGCACCTACATAAGCAGGCAGCGCTGTATAGGGTGTCAGTAAGTACAGCTCATACCACAGCTGTTAAAGAGCTCCTACATAAGCTAGCAGCTGTATAGGGTGCAGTAAGTACAGCTATAACCAAAACTGTAAAGAAGCACCTACATAAGCAGCAGCGCTGTATAGGGTGCAGTAAGTACCGCTATACCACAACTGTAAAGATCACCAACATAAGCAGCCAGCCGCTGTATAGGGTTGCAGTAAGTACAGCTATACCACCAACTGTAAAGAGTACTACATAAGCAGCAGCGCTGATAGGATGCAGTAAGTACAGCCTATACAACAACTGTAAAGAGCACACTACATACGCAGCAGCGCTGTATAGGGTGCAGTAAGTACAGCTATACCAAAACTGTAAAAGAGCACCTACATAGCAGCAGCGCTGTATAGGGTTTCAGTAAAGTACAGCTATACCACAACTGTAAAGAGCACCTCCATAAGCAGCAGCGCTGTACTAGGGGTGCAGTAAGTACAGCTATACCACTAACTGGTAAAGAACACCTACATAAGCAGCAGCGCTGTATAGGGTGCAGTAAGTACAGCTATACCACAACTGTAAAGAAGCACCTACATAAGCAGCAGCGCTGTATAGGGTGCAGTAAGTACAGCTATACCACAACTGTAAAGAGCACCTACATAAGCAGCAGCGCGTGATAATAGGGTGCAGTAAGTAACAGGCTAATACCACAGCTGTAAAGATCACCAACATAAGCAGCAGCGCTGTATAGGGTGCAGTAAGATACAGCTATACCACAACTGTAAAGAGACCTACTAAGCAGCAGCGCTGTATAGGGTGCAGTAAGTACAGCTATACCACAACTGTAAAGAGCACCTACATAAGCAGCAGCGCTGTATAGGGTGCAGTAAGTACAGCTATACCACAACTGTAAAGAGACACCTACATAAGCAGCAGCGCTGTATAGGGTGCAGTAAGTACAGCTATACACAACTGTAAAGAGCACCTACATAAGCAGCAGCGCTGTATAGGGTGCAGTAAGTACAGCTATACCACAACTGTAAAGAGCACCTACATAAGCAGCAGCGCTGTATAGGGTGCAGTAAGTACAGCAATAACCACAACTGATAAAGAGCACCTACATAAGCAGCAGCGGTGTCTGGTTGCATATAGGGTCTCAATGTAAAGAGTAAGCCGCAGGCTGTATCAGGTGAGTAAGAAGCTATAATCAACTTGTAAAGAGCACCTACATAGCAAGCCAGCGCTGTAAAGGGGTGCAGTAAGTACAGCTATAACACAGCTGTAAAGATCACCTACAATAAGCAGCAGCGCTGTATAGGGTGCAGTAACGTACAGCTATACCACAACAGTAAAGAGCACCTACATAAGCAGCAGCCGCTGTATATGGTGCAGTAAAGTACAGCTATACCACACATGTAAAGAGCACCAACATAAGCAGCCAGCGCTGTATAGGGGTGCAGTAAGTACAGCTATACCACAACTGTAAAGAGCTACCTACCTAAGTAGCAGCGCAGTATAGGGTGCAGTAAGTACAGCTATACCACAACTGTAAAGAGCACCTACATAAGCAGCAGCGCTGTATAGGGTGCAGTAAGTACAGCTATACCACAACTGTAAAGAGTCACCTACATAAGCAGCAGCGCTGTATAGGGTGCAGTAAGTACAGCTATACCACAACTGTAAAGAGGACTACATAAGCAGCAGCGCTGTATAGGGTGCAGTAAGTACAGCTATACCACAACTGTAAAGAGCACCTACATAAGCAGCAGCGCTGTATAGGGTGCAGTAAGTACAGCTATACCACACTGTAAAGAGCTACCTACATAAGCAGCAGCGCTGTATAGGGTGCAGTAAGTACAGCTATACCACAACTGTAAAGAGCACCTACATAAGCAGCAGCGCTGTATAGGGTGCAGTAAGTACAGCTATACCACAACTGTAAAGAACACCTACATAAGCAGCAGCGCTGTATAGGGTGCAGTAAGTACAGCTATACCACAACTGTAAAGAGCACCTACATAAGCAGCAGCGCTGTATAGGGTGCAGTAAGTACAGCTATACCACAACTGTAAAGAGCACCTACATAAGCAGCAGCGCTGTATAGGGTGCAGTAAGTACAGCTATACCACAACTGTAAAGAGCACCTACATAAGCAGCAGCGCTGTATAGGGTGCAGTAAGTACAGCTATACCACAACTGTAAAGAGCACCTACATAAGCAGCAGCGCTGTATAGGGTGCAGTAAGTACAGCTATACACAACTGTAAAGAGCACCTACATAAGCAGCAGCGCTGTATAGGGTGCAGTAAGTACAGCTATACCACAACTGTAAAGAGCACCTACATAAGCAGCAGCGCTGTATAGGGTGCAGTAAGTACAGCTATACCACAACTGTAAAGAGCACCTACATAAGCAGCAGCGCTGTATAGGGTGCAGTAAGTACAGCTATACCACAACTGTAAAGAGCACCTACATAAGCAGCAGCGCTGTATAGGGTGCAGTAAGTACAGCTATACCACAACTGTAAAGAGCACCTACATAAGCAGCAGCGCTGTATAGGGTGCAGTAAGTACAGCTATACCACAACTGTAAAGATCACCTACATAAGCAGCAGCGCTGTATAGGGTGCAGTAAGTACAGCTATACCACAACTGTAAAGAGCACCTACATAAGCAGCAGCGCTGTATAGGGTGCAGTAAGTACAGCTATACCACAACTGTAAAGAGCACCTACATAAGCAGCAGCGCTGTATAGGGTGCAGTAAGTACAGCTATACCACAACTGTAAAGAGCACCTACATAAGCAGCAGCGCTGTATAGGGTGCAGTAAGTACAGCTATACCACAACTGTAAAGAGCACCTACATAAGCAGCAGCGCTGTATAGGGTGCAGTAAGTACAGCTATACCACAACTGTAAAGAGCACCTACATAAGCAGCAGCGCTGTATAGGGTGCAGTAAGTACAGCTATACCACAACTGTAAAGAGCACCTACATAAGCAGCAGCGCTGTATAGGGTGCAGTAAGTACAGCTATACCACAACTGTAAAGAGCACCTACATAAGCAGCAGCGCTGTATAGGGTGCAGTAAGTACAGCTATACCACAACTGTAAAGAGCACCTACATAAGCAGCAGCGCTGTATAGGGTGCAGTAAGTACAGCTATACCACAACTGTAAAGAGCACCTACATAAGCAGCAGCGCTGTATAGGGTGCAGTAAGTACAGCTATACCACAACTGTAAAGAGCACCTACATAAGCAGCAGCGCTGTATAGGGTGCAGTAAGTACAGCTATACCACAACTGTAAAGAGCACCTACATAAGCAGCAGCGCTGTATAGGGTGCAGTAAGTACAGCTATACCACAACTGTAAAGAGCACCTACATAAGCAGCAGCGCTGTATAGGGTGCAGTAAGTACAGCTATACCACAACTGTAAAGAGCACCTACATAAGCAGCAGCGCTGTATAGGGTGCAGTAAGTACAGCTATACCACAACTGTAAAGAGCACCTACATAAGCAGCAGCGCTGTATAGGGTGCAGTAAGTACAGCTATACCACAACTGTAAAGAGCACCTACATAAGCAGCAGCGCTGTATAGGGTGCAGTAAGTACAGCTATACCACAACTGTAAAGAGCACCTACATAAGCAGCAGCGCTGTATAGGGTGCAGTAAGTACAGCTATACCACAACTGTAAAGAGCACCTACATAAGCAGCAGCGCTGTATAGGGTGCAGTAAGTACAGCTATACCACAACTGTAAAGAGCACCTACATAAGCAGCAGCGCTGTATAGGGTGCAGTAAGTACAGCTATACCACAACTGTAAAGAGCACCTACATAAGCAGCAGCGCTGTATAGGGTGCAGTAAGTACAGCTATACCACAACTGTAAAGAGCACCTACATAAGCAGCAGCGCTGTATAGGGTGCAGTAAGTACAGCTATACCACAACTGTAAAGAGCACCTACATAAGCAGCAGCGCTGTATAGGGTGCAGTAAGTACAGCTATACCACAACTGTAAAGAGCACCTACATAAGCAGCAGCGCTGTATAGGGTGCAGTAAGTACAGCTATACCACAACTGTAAAGAGCACCTACATAAGCAGCAGCGCTGTATAGGGTGCAGTAAGTACAGCTATACCACAACTGTAAAGAGCACCTACATAAGCAGCAGCGCTGTATAGGGGTGCAGTAAGTACAGCTATACCACAACTGTAAAGAGCACCTACATAAGCAGCAGCGCTGTATAGGGTGCAGTAAGTACAGCTATACCACAACTGTAAAGAGCACCTACATAAGCAGCAGCGCTGTATAGGGTGCAGTAAGTACAGCTATACCACAACTGTAAAGAGCACTCTACCTAAGCAGCAGCGCTGTATAGGGTGCAGTAAGTACAGCTATACCACAACTGTAAAGAGCACCTACATAAGCAGCAGCGCTGTATAGGGTGCAGTAAGTACAGCTATACCACAACTGTAAAGAGCACCTACATAAGCAGCAGCGCTGTATAGGGTGCAGTAAGTACAGCTATACCACAACTGTAAAGAGCACCTACATAAGCAGCAGCGCTGTATAGGGTGCAGTAAGTACAGCTATACCACAACTGTAAAGAGCACCTACATAAGCAGCAGCGCTGTATAGGGTGCAGTAAGTACAGCTATACCACAACTGTAAAGAGCACCTACATAAGCAGCAGCGCTGTATAGGGTGCAGTAAGTACAGCTATACCACAACTGTAAAGAGCACCTACATAAGCAGCAGCGCTGTATAGGGTGCAGTAAGTACAGCTATACCACAACTGTAAAGAGCACCTACATAAGCAGCAGCGCTGTATAGGGTGCAGTAAGTACAGCTATACCACAACTGTAAAGAGCACCTACATAAGCAGCAGCGCTGTATAGGGTGCAGTAAGTACAGCTATACCACAACTGTAAAGAGCACCTACATAAGCAGCAGCGTTGTATAGGGTGCAGTAAGTACAGCTATACCACAACTGTAAAGAGCACCTACATAAGCAGCAGCGCTGTATAGGGTGCAGTAAGTACAGCTATACCACAACTGTAAAGAGCACCTACATAAGCAGCAGCGCTGTATAGGGTGCAGTAAGTACAGCTATACCACAACTGTAAAGAGCACCTACATAAGCAGCAGCGCTGTATAGGGTGCAGTAAGTACAGCTATACCACAACTGTAAAGAGCACCTACATAAGCAGCAGCGCTGTATAGGGTGCAGTAAGTACAGCTATACCACAACTGTAAAGAGCACCTACATAAGCAGCAGCGCTGTATAGGGTGCAGTAAGTACAGCTATACCACAACTGTAAAGAGCACCTACATAAGCAGCAGCGCTGTATAGGGTGCAGTAAGTACAGCTATACCACAACTGTAAAGAGCACCTACATAAGCAGCAGCGCTGTATAGGGTGCAGTAAGTACAGCTATACCACAACTGTAAAGAGCACCTACATAAGCAGCAGCGCTGTATAGGGTGCAGTAAGTACAGCTATACCACAACTGTAAAGAGCACCTACATAAGCAGCAGCGCTGTATAGGGTGCAGTAAGTACAGCTATACCACAACTGTAAAGAGCACCTACATAAGCAGCAGCGCTGTATAGGGTGCAGTAAGTACAGCTATACCACAACTGTAAAGAGCACCTACATAAGCAGCAGCGCTGTATAGGGTGCAGTAAGTACAGCTATACCACAACTGTAAAGAGCACCTACATAAGCAGCAGCGCTGTATAGGGTGCAGTAAGTACAGCTATACCACAACTGTAAAGAGCACCTACATAAGCAGCAGCGCTGTATAGGGTGCAGTAAGTACAGCTATACCACAACTGTAAAGAGCACCTACATAAGCAGCAGCGCTGTATAGGGTGCAGTAAGTACAGCTATACCACAACTGTAAAGAGCACCTACATAAGCAGCAGCGCTGTATAGGGTGCAGTAAGTACAGCTATACCACAACTGTAAAGAGCACCTACATAAGCAGCAGCGCTTGTATAGGGTGCAGTAAGTACAGCTATACCACAACTGTAAAGAGCACCTACATAAGCAGCAGCGCTGTATAGGGTGCAGTAAGTACAGCTATACCACAACTGTAAAGAACACCTACATAAGCAGCAGCGCTGTATAGGGTGCAGTAAGTACAGCTATACCACAACTGTAAAGAGCACCTACATAAGCAGCAGCGCTGTATAGGGTGCAGTAAGTACAGCTATACCACAACTGTAAAGAGTACCTACATAAGCAGCAGCGCTGTATAGGGTGCAGTAAGTACAGCTATACCACAACTGTAAAGAGCACCTACATAAGCAGCAGCGCTGTATAGGGTGCAGTAAGTACAGCTATACCACAACTGTAAAGAGCACCTACATAAGCAGCAGCGCTGTATAGGGTGCAGTAAGTACAGCTATACCACAACTGTAAAGAGCACCTACATAAGCAGCAGCGCTGTATAGGGTGCAGTAAGTACAGCTATACCACAACTGTAAAGAGCACCTACATAAGCAGCAGCGCTGTATAGGGTGCAGTAAGTACAGCTATACCACAACTGTAAAGAGCACCTACATAAGCAGCAGCGCTGTATAGGGTGCAGTAAGTACAGCTATACCACAACTGTAAAGAGCACCTACATAAGCAGCAGCGCTGTATAGGGTGCAGTAAGTACAGCTATACCACAACTGTAAAGAGCACCAACATAAGCAGCAGCGCTGTATAGGGTGCAGTAAGTACAGCTATACCACAACTGTAAAGAGCACCTACATAAGCAGCAGCGCTGTATAGGGTGCAGTAAGTACAGCTATACCACAACTGTAAAGAGCACCTACATAAGCAGCAGCGCTGTATAGGGTGCAGTAAGTACAGCTATACCACAACTGTAAAGAACACCTACATAAGCAGCAGCGCTGTATAGGGTGCAGTAAGTACAGCTATACCACAACTGTAAAGATCACCTACATAAGCAGCAGCGCTGTATAGGGTGCAGTAAGTACAGCTATACCACAACTGTAAAGAACACCTACATAAGCAGCAGCGTTGTATAGGGTGCAGTAAGTACAGCTATACCACAACTGTAAAGAGCACCTACATAAGCAGCAGCGCTGTATAGGGTGCAGTAAGTACAGCTATACCACAACTGTAAAGAGCACCTACATAAGCAGCAGCGCTGTATAGGGTGCAGTAAGTACAGCTATACCACAACTGTAAAGAGCACCTACATAAGCAGCAGCGCTGTATAGGGTGCAGTAAGTACAGCTATACCACAACTGTAAAGAGTACCTACATAAGCAGCAGCGCTGTATAGGGTGCAGTAAGTACAGCTATACCACAACTGTAAAGAGCACCTACATAAGCAGCAGCGCTGTATAGGGTGCAGTAAGTACAGATATACCACAACTGTAAAGAGCACCTACATAAGCAGCAGCGCTGTATAGGGTGCAGTAAGTACAGCTATACCACAACTGTAAAGAGCACCTACATAAGCAGCAGCGCTGTATAGGGTGCAGTAAGTACAGCTATACCACAACTGTAAAGAGCACCTACATAAGCAGCAGCGCTGTATAGGGTGCAGTAAGTACAGCTATACCACAACTGTAAAGAGCACCTACATAAGCAGCAGCGCTGTATAGGGTGCAGTAAGTACTCTGATAACATACAATATAGATTATGATTAGAAACAAAAGGTCCTTTGCGTCTTCTACAGCAGCGAGCATCCCCAGTTTTCCAGTTGAATTACAGGGAAATAGATAAAACAAAAGTGAATGTACCGGTGCAGTACAGAGTTTTTACTGTGCATAATTAAATATTTGCAGATTACAGACGAATAGCAAAAATATTACAGGTATTATAAACAACCAATAGTGCTTCTCCTTTTGCTCTTTCCTTAGCGCGGGCTGTTAATTCCCTCACATAACAGACTTTTACAGGCACACGTTAAATTAGAGCTCCACTTGTAATCTAGCGCTAAGTGTGAACATAAAAGACACATGGCTAGATTACGAGTTGTGCATTAAGGTAAAAAAACAGCGTTAAGAGGTCCTAACGCTGCTTTTTACACCCACTGCTATTACGAGATTTGAAGGTTTAGGGTCACCACACACTTCATTGGCCTTACCGCAAAACGACTTACATAAACTTCGTAAAGTCTTTTTTCTATGGGACTTCCATACCGCTGGTATTACGAGTCTGTCCTGGGAGGACAAAAAGTGAGTGGTACACCCTACCCTGTCGAGAGTCCTAACGCATTTAAAAGTCAGTAGTTAAGAGTTTTATGGTACAACGCCGTAACATAAAATTAATAACTAAAGTGCTAAAAAGTACACTAACACCCATAAACTATCTATTAACCCCTAAACCGAAGCCCTCCCACATTACAAACACTAAAATTTTATTTTTAACCCCTAATCTGCTGCTCCGGACACTCCCGCTACCTACATTATATTTATGAGCCCCTAATCTGCAGCCCCTAACATCGCCGACACCTACATTATATTTATTAACCCCTAAACTTCCACCCCCACTGTCGCTGCAAACATACCTACACTTATTAACCCCTAATCTGCCGCCCCAACGTCGCCGACACTATAATAAACATATTAACCCCTAAACCGCTGCACTCCCACCTCGCAAACATTAGTTAAATATTATTAAATCCTAATCTGCCGTCCCTAACATTGCTGCCACCTACCTACATTTATTAACCCCTAATCTGCCGCCCCCAACGTCGCCGCCACTATACTAAATGTATTAACCCCTAAACCTAAGTCTAACCCTAACACCCCCTAACTTAAATATAATTTAAATAAATCTAAATAAAATTACTATCATTAACTAAATTATTCCTATTTAAAACTAAATGCTTACCTGTAAAATAAACCCTAGGCTAGCTACAATATAACTAATAGTTACATTGTATCTATCTTAGGGTTTATTTTTATTTTACAGGCAAGTTTGTATTTATTTTAACTAGGTACAATAGTTATTAAATAGTTATTGACTATTTAATAACTACCTAGCTAAAATAAATACAAAGTACATGTAAAATAAAACCTAACCTAAGTTACAATAACACCTAACACTACACTATAATTAAATAAATTTACTAAATTAAATACAATTAAATAAATTAAATTAAATTAGCTAAAGTACAAAAAAACCCCACTAAAATACAGAAAATAATAAACAAATTACAGATATTTAAACTAATTACACCTAATCTAATAGCCCTATCAAAATAAAAAAAAAGCCCCCCCCAAAAAAATAAAAATAAATAAAACCCTAGCCCAAACTAAACTACCAATAGCCCTTAAAAGGGCCTTTTCCGGGGCCCAAAAGTAATCAGCTCTTTTACCTGTAAAAAAAAAATACAAAAAAACAACCCCCCAACAGTAAAACCCACCACCCACACAAACAAACCCCCAAATAAAATACTATAAAAAAACTAAGCTCTCCATTGCCCTGAAAAGGGCATTTGGATGGGCATTGCCCTTAAAAGGGCAGTTAGCTCTTTTGCAGGCCCAAACCCTAACCTAAAAATAAAACCCACCCAAAACACCCTTAAAAAAACCTAACACTAACCCCCTGAAGATCGACTTACAGTTCTGAAGATCCAACATCCATCCTCAAGGAAGCGGCAGAAGTCTTCATCCAACCGGGTTGAAGTCCTCAACGAAGCCGGGAGAAGTCTTCATCCAAGCAGGGCAAAGTCGTCCTCCAGATGGGCAGAAGTCTTCATCCAGACGGCATCTTCTATCTTCATCTATATGACGCGGAGCGGGTCCATCTTCAAGACATCCGACGCGGAGCAGCCTCTTCATCCGATGACTACCCGAGGAATGAAGGTTCCTTTAAGTGACGTCATCCAAGATGGCGTCCTTTAGATTCCGATTGGCTGATAGAATTCTATCAGTCAATCGGAATTAAGGTAGAAAAAATCCTATTGGCTGATGCAGATGAAGAGGATGCTCCGCGTCAGATGTCTTGAAGATGGAGCCGCTCCACGTCGGATGGATGAAGATAGAAGATGCCGTCTGGATGAAGACTTCTGCCCATCTGGAGGACCACTTCGCCCGGCTTGGATGAAGCCTTCTCCCGGCTTCGTTGAGGACTTCGACCCGGTTGGATGAAGACTTCTGCTGCTTCCTTGAGGATGGATGTCGGATCTTCAGAACTGTAAGTCGATCTTCAGGGGGTTAGTGTTAGGTTTTTTTAAGGGTGTTTTGGGTGGGTTTTATTTTTAGGTTAGGGTTTGGGCCTGCAAAAGAGCTAACTGCCCTTTTAAGGACAATGACCATCCAAATGCCCTTTTCAGGGCAATGGGGAGCTTAGTTTTTTTATATAGTATTTTATTTGGGGGGTTGTTTGTGTGGGTGGTGGGTTTTACTGTTGGGGGGGTTGTTTGTATTTTTTTTTTACAGGTAAAAGAGCTGATTACTTTGGGGCAATGCCCTGCAAAAGGCCCTTTTAAGGGCTATTGGTAGTTTAGTTTAGGCTAGGGTTTTTTATTTTATTTTGGGGGGCTTTTTATATTTTGATAGGGCTATTAGATTAGGTGTAATTAGTTTAAATATCTTGTAATTTGTTTATTATTTCCTGTAATTTATTGTTTTTTTTGTACTTTAGCTAATTTAATTTAATTTAATTTAGGTAATTGTATTTAATTTAGTTAATTTATTTAATTGTAGTGTAGTGTTAGGTGTTATTGTAACTTAGGTTAGGTTTTATTTTACAGGTACTTTTGTATTTATTTTAGCTAGGTAGTTATTAAATAGTTAATAACTATTTAGTAACTATTCTACCTAGTTAAAATAACTACAAACTTGCCTGTAAAATAAAAATAAACCCTAAAATAGCTACAATGTAACTATTAGTTATATTGTAGCTAGCTTAGGGTTTATTTTATAGGTAAGTATTTAGTTTTAAATAGGAATAATGTAGTTAATGATAGGAATTTTATTTAGACTTATTTAAATTATATTTAAGTTAGGGGGTGTTAGGGTTAGGGTTAGATTTAGGTTTAGGGGTTAATACATTTAGTATAGTGGCAGCAATGTTGGGGGCTACAGATTAGGGTTAATAAATGTAGGTAGGTGGCGGCAATGTTAGGGACGGCAGATTAGGGGTTAATAATATTTAACTAATATTTGTGAGGTGGGAGTGCGACGGGTTAGGGGTTAATATGTTTATTATAGTGTCGGCGACATTGGGGGCGGCAGATTAGGGGTTAATAAGTGTAGGTAGGTGGCAGCGATGTTAGGGACGGCAGATTAGGGGTTAATAATATTTAACTAATGTTTGCGAGGCGGGAGTGCGGTGGTTTAATGATTAATATGTTTATTATAGTGGCAGCGATGTTGGGGCGGCAGATTAGGGATTAATAAGTGTAGGTAGGTGGTGGCAACATTGGGGGCGGCAGATTAGGGGTTAATAAATATAATGTAGGTGGCGGCGATGTTGGGGCAGCAGATTAGGGGTTAATAAGTATAATGTAGGTGGCGGAGGTGTCTGGAGTGGCAGATTAGGAGTTAATAAATATAATGCAGGTGTCTGCGATGTTGGGAGCGGAAGATTAAGGGTTAATAAATGTAAGATTAGGGGTGTTTAGACTCGGGGTTCATGTTAGGGTATTAGGTGTAGACATAAATTTTATTTCCCCATAGGAATCAATGGGGCTGTGTTACTGAGTTTTACGTTGCTTTTTTGGAGGTGTTTCTCAGCCGGCTCTCCCTGTTGATTCCTATGGGGAAATCGTGCACAAGCACGTATAACCAGCTCACCGCTGACTTAAGCAGCGCTGGCATTGGAGTGCGGTAATGAGCAAAATTTTGCTCAACGCTCACTTCTTGTCTTTTAACGACGGGTTTGTAAAAACTCGTAATACCAGCGCTGCAGGTAAGTGAGCGGTGAGACAATCTGTTTAAAAATTTTTTTTAACATTTTATTTTATATTCTATCTGAATCATGAAAGTATAATTTTGATTTTAGTGTCCCTTTATACATAAAACACTTCATACATACACACACACACACACTTATACACACATACACACTTATATACACATACTTATATACACACACTGACATACACACTGTCATGGGCACTGGGCTGCAAGGGTGAAGCCTCTACCCTCTGTCACCTACCCTCTCTTGTTTCTCCGTGTTTTTTGAGCTCCTCAGAACAACTGCGATCTCCCAGAGCTTTGGTTTCCCTTGTTTTGTCTGTAAATGTCATACTCTGCAAGGGAGCAGGTTCAGGAGTAAGGAGCTGTTGTGCAGAGGTGTCAGATTTTGGGGTTACTGTTGTGTTTTGTCTGCGTGAGTCTTTCCTTTTAGGCATAATTAAACAGGTACAACGATTTAGGAAATAAAGGAGATGGTTTTATTTATAGGATAAAGCAATGTAGAGATATGCAATTAGATAAGACAAAGTCTATAGGTTGTAGTATAAGGCAGGAATACAGTTCTTTGTAATAACAAACAGGATATTTGCATATGCTGTAGACTGGAACTGTGTAATAACACTCAGGAAAGCAGTGCTTTGTAATAACAAGCAGGAATGCAGAGCTTTGTAATAACAAACAGGATATTTGCATATGCTGTAGACTGGAACTTTGTAGAAACAAACAGGATATTTGCATAGACTGCAATTGGAACTTTGAGGTATCAGGAAACAAGCAAGCAAAAGTACCTGAGTCAGTCCATAGGAAAGAAAGTTTTAGGCAAGCTCAATTGCTAGGAAATCAGTCCCAAAATGAAACACAGTGCCAAGGGATTATCCAGAAGAGTAGTCAGTAATTGTAGCAGAAATCAGGAACCAGGAAATCCAACAAATCTGTATTTCACACAGGATACAGGAGCAGAGAGTGTTTCAAAGTATAACTCTCAATGTGAAAGCACAAAATTGCAAATAAACCTCCCAGATAAAGCAGGCTGCTGATTAAATTATTTCTTTCAGCTGGCTAGCAGGTGGAGCCAGAGAGCCAAAGTTGCAGCAAACAAAAAAACACAATATTCCTTTCCAGTGATCAGGCCATCTGGTGGCATAGTGGTAAAACAACAGGCTGGGAAATAACAGCTGCAGAAATAGAGACAGGTCCCAGGTTCTCAATTCCAGGCTGAACCCTGACCGTAAACTAGATCTTGGAAGAAACTGGTCTCTAACCGACCTATCTCTCTCTGGCCAGCCATCCTCCTGGAACTGCCCCTTTAACCCTGGTTGCCCCAGCAGCCCTTTGTCCCAAGTGCTCCAGTGTTTTGGGGATTAGTACCCCCAGGAAGTACAAGGGGTGGTGGAATTGCCGGAGGGGAGCTCCTTTGGGAACTATGGGTTTTGGACACCCCTGCCCCATAACTTCAAAGGACTGTATCTCCGGTCCCCAGTAGTGAATCACACTGCTCTTTGGCATCTGGGGACCGAGAACTTTCAAAGGACACCTTGGGAGTGCAGCCGCTTTCCCGGGATCACCTTGAAACAACCACCCCTCTGTCCTGGGGCTCTGTGGAACTGTGGCTTATATGGCAGGAGCCAGCCTGTTTGGAGTTGCGGGAATGGCGGGAGATATGAAGGTCAGGTAAGGCTTGTTATCAAGATCAGTTTCTGTATACATGTTGTGTGTTTTCTCTAATAAAAATCACTTCTTATTTTCACCTGAATGCTAGTCTGTCTATTTATTTGGGTGGGATTGCTGAATTCACTTTCTCCACTACATAGCAGCTGGTTCCAGGTGTTGGAAGGATCCTTTGGCAGAGCTACCCAGTAGTAGCAGGGAATCCGTCACACTTAGCGGTGGGATACTTCCATCTACCTGGGACGTCCAAACCACCACCTGAAAATGTCTTCGGATGGAGCGATACTCTGCACTCTGAAATGAAGAACTAAAGACCCTGCTGGAGGCCAGGGGGAAAAGTACTGTCCACAAGACCAAGGTGGAAATCATAGCCGAGCTGATGGAGGATGACCCAACTAACGAACCGACTGGTGGGATAGTGACCAGGACAGTAAATGACCCAGTAGAGCCTTGACCCAAGAGACTATGATCTTTGACTTGCAGAGGGACATCCAGTGGAGACTGGTGCTCTATGGGACTAACCCACCCGAAGAAATCATCACCAAGATGGTGTCAAAGCAACCCAGCTCAAACTGGCGGAGGTCCACAAATCTATGGGGGCACACCGCCGGCTCCACTGGGGTCTACCACCCGACCCTCAAAACTGCCGCATGGGGCTTTCAGAGCCCTCACCAAGGAGGAGGATATTGACAGTTACCTCCAGGTCTTCAAGACACAGTGCAAGCTGCAGGAGGTCACCTTTGCCGACCGAGTCTCCATCCTGCTCGACAAGTTGTCTGGTCGAGCCTTGGAGGCTTTTCATACTGTCCCTGCAGGGGACAACAGGGACTATTATAAGGTGAAAGTGCGCATCCTTGCCCGATATGACCTCATGCCGGAAGCTCACCAGCAGAAGTCCAGGTAGCTAAAAAAACAAGAGAGGACACACCGGTTCACCCGTTCTATAGACTCTTGGCTCACTGGCAGCAAGCCCACTACAGGAGCAGAAGTTGCCCAACTCTTTCTACTGGAACATTTTTACAATCATGTCCCGGTGGAGGTTAAAGAATGGGTCTATGATTGGAAGCCCGCCACATCGGACCAAGCCTCCCTTCTGGCGGACAAGTATCTGGACGCTCGACAACATGTCCGATCAGAGCCCCAACCTGCACCCGGCTCCACTCCTATCCGAACCCCAACAACTCCTCGACCACCTCAAGCCCGGCCAGCTCCTGCTTCCCCAGCCGGGCCAGCAACAGAGGGGGCTGCTACTGGTGTGGGCAACTCAGCCACATCCAATGGTTCTGTCCGGCAAAGCCAAGAAATTCCCCAGCCCAGCAGCCAAGGAACCCCTCAAGCTAGAACCTTTCAGGCCACTGCCCACTGCATGTATGCAGTGGGTACTGACAACTAAGCAGAATGGCCGGATGAGGAAGTTGGCATTCTGTATGACGTTAGCGTGGTGACCCAAGACAACCACCAGCACCATTGCCAGGACGTCTGGGTCAGTGGGTAGGTGGCTAAAGGATTAAGGGACACTGGCGCCACCGTTTTCCTGATACAACCTCACTTGGTTCACCCCTCCAGTCGAACCTGGAGGACCTTTGCCATTCGGGTCCCTGGAGGAGCTATAGTCCCTACCCCCACAGCTTGGGTACATCTGAAATGGGGAGCCGGCTCCCAAGATGTGGAGGTGGGTGTAATGCAACTACTCCCTGCCGAGGTCTTATTGGGGAATGACCTCGGCCACCTTGCCTCAGCCTTTGTGGGGAATAACTCCCCGGATGTCCACCAATTAACCACTTGCCAGCAGGCCAGACGCCAGATGCCAGACTACTATACCGACCTTACGAGCATTCCGATCGTAAACAGAAATGCTGGTATGATCGGAATACTCGTACTCGGACCCTAGCAAGTCAGACCCTAGGGCAGAAGGTACTCACCTTGAAACCTGTCAAAACGGATTAGCTACAGGTCTCTTGGCAGGGACCCTACCTGGTGGTGGAGCAACTGAATAACACCACCTACCTGGTAGTTAAGTGTTCAGATGACCGGGTCTGCCGGACCTTTCATGTGAACATTTAAAAAGCCTACATAGAAAGGGCCAAGGAGGTGGCTGCTATCTGTGCCCCGACAGTGGAGGACTCAGAGAGCCTTCCTATGCTCCCCGGGCAAAATAAGACCCCCCCAAGGAGTGGCTGACATACACCTAGATGAGAGGCTAGGGACTGAACAGAGACAGCAAGTCCGGCAACTCCTGCAAGACAGACGAGATATGTTCTCTACTGTCCCCGGGTACACCACAGCGGCCATTCACCGAGTGGGGACCCCGGGCAGGCTCCACTGCGACAGGCAGCCTACACAGTCCCAGAGGCAGTGAGGGACAGCATGCACCGCGAGGTCCTGGGAATGTTCGACTTTGGTGTTGTTGAACCATCCAACAGTTCTTGGGCTTTCCCGTTGGTGCTGGTACCCAAGAAGGATGGGACTGCCCAGTTCTGCATTGAATACCGTAAGCTCAATGACAGAACTAACACTGACGCTTAACTTATGCCCTGAGTAGATGACCTGTTAGACAGAATTGCCGCGGCAACTTCCTGAACTCCCTCGACCTCTGTAAGGGATACTCGCAGATCCCTTTAGACCCTGAGTCCATCCCCAAGTCTGCCTTCATTACTTCATTCAGCCTCTACCAGTTCAAAGTAATGCCGTTTGGGATGAAGAACGCCCCAGCCACTTTCCAAAAGATGGTGGACTGCCTGCTGGATGACCTGCAGGACTATGCCTTTGCATACCTGGACGACATCGCCATCTATAGCTACACCTGGGAGGATCATTTGAACCATCTAGGCGTCGTTTTAGATCAGGCTGACTCTGAAGCCTGACAAAAGCACCATCGTTCGCTCGGAGGTCCAGTACCTGGGTCACCGAGTGGGCTGCAGGAAGCAGCGGCCAAAGCCAGCTAAGGTTGAGGAAATGGCCAACTGGCCTACTCCCCAAACCAAAAAATGCTAGCACTCCTGGGAACTGCAGGTTACTACCGGAGATTTGTCCCCAACTACAGTGCCCAAGCTAAATCCCTGACAGACTTGACCCGTAAAAGAATGCCTCGACAGGTCCTGTGGTCCCCCCGAGTGCAAAACCGCCTTCCAGAGCCTCAAGTCTGCCTTAATCTCTGTCCTAGTACTGGCCGCTGCTAACTCCACCAAACACTTTTCTGTCCATACAGATGCCTCCATGTTCGGGTTGGGAGCTGTGTTGATCCAGGCAGATGAAGAAGGACAGGACCACCCCATATCCTACATAAGGAGGAAGCTGTTGCCCAGAGGAGTAGGCTATGCAGCTGTGTTGAAGGAGTGTCTGGCCCTGGTATGGGCCCTGAAAAAGCTACAAACCTACCTCTATGGGAGAACCTTCACCATCCTCACACACAGCAACCCCCTTGTAAGGCTCCACAGGGTTTCTGGGGACAATGGACGACTACTGCGGTGGAGTTTAGCCCTGCAGCCCTTTAACTTTGACATTCAGTACAGGTCGGGAAAAAACAATGGAAACGCGATGGGCTTTCCCGGCAGACTGAAGTGGCATAAGCTCCTCGGCCAGCCCCAGGCTGACCCGTGTGTGGTTCTAGCCGGGTCTGCTGAACTAGGAGGGGGGACCATGGGCACCTGGCTGCAGGGGTTAAACCTCTACCCCCCTATCACTTACTCCCTCTTGTTTCTCAGCGGTTTTGGAATCCTCAGAGCAACTGGGATCTCCTTTGGTTTCCCTTGTTTTGTCTGTCATCTGGATCTTGGAAGAAGCTGGTCTCTGACGGACCTCTCTCTCTCTGGCCGACTGACCTCCTGAAGCTGCCGGTCGGCCGCATTAGATAGGACTTCCGGTCCCTTTTAACCTGGTCGCCTCAACAGCCCTTTGTCCCAGAGCTCCGCTCTTTTGGGGATTAGTAGCCCCTAGGAAGGAAAAGGGGTGGTGGAATTACTGGAGGGGAGCTCCTTTGGGAACCAGAGGTTTTAGACACCCCTGCCCCCATAACTTCAACAGACTGTTTCTCCGGTCCCCAGTAACAAATCACACCACTCTTTGGACTGTGGCATCTGAGAACCAAGAGCTTTCAAAGGACACATTGGATGCTCCCCTGGGATCACCTCAAAACTACCACTCCTGTGTCCTGGGGCTCTGTGGGATTGTGGCTTCTATGGCAGGCACCACACCTGTCTGGAGGAGCAGGAATGGCGGGAGATATGAAGGTCAGATAAGGTTTGTTATCAAGATCAGTTTCTGTATAAATGTTGTGTGTTTTCCCTAATAAAAATCAATTCTTGATTTCACCTGAATGCTAGTCTGTCTAGTTATTTGGGTGGGATTGCCGAAATCACTTTCTCTGTTACATAACAGCTGGTTCCAGGTGTTGGAAGAAGACCTTGGTGGAGCTACTCAGTCGGGGTAGCAGGGAATCCATCACACACATACACATAAATACATACACACACACACACACATACAAACACAGACAGAGACATACAAACAGATACACACAAACATACATATACATAAACATACACACACATTCATACATACACACACACACATTCATACACACACACACACATACACAGACAGACAGAGACAGACACATAAATACATACACATACATACATACACACACATACATACACACCCAGAGACATACAAATATAAATACATACACATACCATACACACATGCACACATAAACATACACACACATAAACATACACACACATTCATACATACACACACATGCATACACACACACACACACACACACATACACAGACAGACAGAGACAGACACATAAACATACACACACATCATACACACACACATACACAGACAGACAGAGACAGACACATAAACATACATACACACACACACATACACAGACAGACAGACACATAAACATACATACACACACATACATACACACCCAGAGACATACAAACATAAATACATACACATACCATACACACATACACACACAAACATACACACACATAAACATACACACACATTCATACATACACACACACACATACACAGACAGAGACAGACACATAAACATACATACACACACATACATACACACCCAGAGACATACAAACATAAATACATACACATACCATACACACATACACACACAAACATACACACACATAAACATACACACACATTCATACACACACACACACACACATACACACACATTCATACATACACACACACACATTCATACACACACACACACATACACACACATTCATACATACACACACACACACACACACACACATTCATACACACACACACATACACAGACAGACAGAGACAGACACATAAACATACATACACACACATACATACACACCCAGAGACATACAAACATAAATACATACACATACCATACACACATACACACATAAACATACACACACATAAACATACACACACATTCATACATACACACACACACATACACAGACAGAGACAGACACATAAACATACATACACACACATACATACACACCCAGAGACATACAAACATAAATACATACACATACCATACATACACACATACACACACAAACATACACACACATAAACATACACACACATTCATACACACACACACACACACATACACACACATTCATACATACACACACACACACATTCATACACACATACACACACATTCATACATACACACACACACACACATTCATACACACACACACATACACAGACAGACAGAGACAGACACATAAACATACATACACACACATACATACACACCCAGAGACATACAAACATAAATACATACACATACCATACACACATACACACATAAACATACACACACATAAACATACACACACATTCATACATACACACACACACATACACAGACAGACAGAGACAGACACATAAACATACATTCACACACACACACACATACACAGACAGACAGACAGAGACAGACACATAAACATACCTACACACACATACATACACACCCAGAGACATACAAACATAAATACATACACATACCATACACACATACACACACAAACATACACACACATAAACATACACACACATTCATACATACACACACACACACATACACAGACAGACAGAGACAGACACATAAACATACATACACACACATACATACACACCCAGAGACATACAAACATAAATACATACACATACCATACACACATACACACACAAACATACACACACATAAACATACACACACATTCATACACACACATTCATACACACACACACATTCATACATACACACACACACACACACACACATTCATACACACACACACACATACACACACATTCATACACACACACACACATTCATACACACACACACACACACATACACAGACAGACAGAGACAGACACATAAACATACATACACACACATAAATACACACCCAGAGACATACAAACATAAATACATACACATACCATACACACATACACACACAAACACACAGACATACATACATACACACACACACACACATACACAGACAGACAGAGACAGACACATAAACATACATACACACACATACATACACACACATTCATACATACACACACACACACATTCATACACACACACACATACACACACATTCATACATACACACACACACACACACATACACAGACAGACAGACAGAGACAGACACATAAACATACATACACACACATACATACACACCCAGAGACATACAAACATAAATACATACACATACCATACACACATACACACACATAAACATACACACACATTCATACATACACACACACACACACACATACACAGACAGACAGAGACAGACACATAAACATACATACACACACATACATACACACCCAGAGACATACAAACATAAATACATACACATACCATACACACATACACACACATAAACATACACACACATTCATACATACACACACACACACACATACACAGACAGACAGAGACAGACACATAAACATACATACACACACATAAATACACACATACATACAAAAACATGCTTCTTTCAGTGCGGGAAGCCACCCCACTCGTAGCCGGGTCTGAAGAACCAGTTTCAACCACCTCCAGATCACGGCCGGCTGACTCATCCCTTACCAGTAAATAGGTCCCCAGACTCTTAGGGGCCGAATTATCAAGCTCCAATGCCACTGTTTCCGTGCGAGCCTTCAGGATCACCGGAAACAGCAGTCTAATGACCGCTGCTCCATAACTGATCCGCTGCCTCTGAGGCTGCGGTCTTCAATCCGCCCGATCCTATACAATCGACATTGACATCCCCTGCTAGCGGTCAATCTGCAGGGATCAGCATTGCACATGCAGTTCACAAGAACTGCCTGTGCAATGATAAATGCCGACAGCGTATGCTGTCAGAATTCATCAATGTCTGTCAGATATGATCCGCTGAGTGGATCATGACAGACAGAGCAATGATAAATCGGCCCCTTAGACTCCACTAAGCCTATTACTGATAAGAGAGGGTCTATGTGCCCAGGTGCCGGATTGAGCATTGTGTGTTTATGTTAAACAGATTATAGATGTTTTCTATTGTGTTATTTGGCATTCTGTAACTAATGTTTATTTATAAAGGTGGATTGTCCCTGAGAAAGTATAAAATGTGTGTGCACAGTTTAATAAAGTGTTATTCCTTTGGTTTTACCTTAACTGGAGTCCTGTCTCTTGTGTTGGGTAAAGGGCTGGTGTCAGCTATCTATCTGCTGAAGGGGTTTAGAGAGCAGGAGGCAGCATTTGGAAGGGTACCAGGCAGTCCATCACAATTGGTGGCAAGCAGTGAGATGTTTCCTGCAGTACAGGACATCAAAACCACCACCGGGATCCAAGGTCTGGCTAGCAGGAGAGGAGTGGAACAGACACCAGCAGCCATGAAATAGTAATTTGGAAGAAGGTTGCTAGATATGTGGGTGTAACACAGAGGACCAATGGCAGAGCAGGTCCTGCTGGAGTAGTATGACTCCATCTGCCAGCAATCCTGGCAAGAAGCATAAGACCAGGAGTAGCACCACCAGAGAAAGATTTTCCCCTCCGTCCAGGAAAGGTACTGGGCGCAGTACGAGGTGCGGGCATTGTTCTTGGGAGAAAAACCATGCTAAGAGTGGACAGCCGAGTTGAGTAGGCTGGTCCACGAAGAGCTACAGAGCCCTTCACTGGTATGTAGCCCAAGTGTTCCCCTAGAGCACAGATGACAGCCGAACAGAAGGCTTTGGCTACAGCGGCTTGGGGCTGTTGTATGGAAAGCTGTCCGTGGACCCTGCCTTTGGGAGTGACCTGCAGTGGCAGTGGGAGGAATTCTTGGATTACAGAGGCCGGCTGCTGGGCATCTCAGAAGTGTGCTGGGCTCAGGAAGATTTAGAAGCTCTGGCCATTCAGGAATGAAAGCTGGAGATCGCCTACCGACAACTGCTAGACTCTGTTCAGCAGCCTGGTGAGGCTCCTTTTGCCTGGGACTATTAGGAAGTAACAGCCAACAGCTCTGAAGGCCTGGCTGAAGTGTCAGCAATAGGGCAGCCTTATAGGGGCATATTTATCGAGCTCCGTATGGGGCTTGAGGCCCCTTGTTTCCAGCGAGCCTTCATAAGTTATGAAGCAGCGATCTAAAGACCCGACCGAATACGATCAGGTTTATTGACACCCCCTGCTAGCGGCTGATTGGCTGCAAATCTGAAGGGGGCGGCATTGCACCAGTAGTTCACAAGAACTGCTGGTGCAATGATAAATGCCGACAGCGTTTGCTGTCGGAATTTATCAATGTGTGGTAATGTGCAGTGGACATGAAATGCTACTTTATATCATGTTGCACATAGTGTGCTCTACCCCCTCTACCAATAGCTATGGAAGAAGAGCTCCTATGACGCCTGCAGCAAATACTGGCCCATCTTGATGAACCTGTTTCTGCACAGGGCAAGATAGGATGGAGAGGTGCATCTGCCCAACAGCTGGTCGGGGGTCCAGGAGATGGAGAAATCATCTCGCTCCCCAGCTGTGGTGTGAGGACTCAGGAGTGAAAGAACCCACCTTTGATCCCCAGCAAGAGGAGGGGGATCCAGGAGATGCAGGGATTGGCTCATCTTTCCGGCAGGAATACAAGGACCTGGGAGTGGAGAAAGCCATCCTCCCTCCCCAGCAACAGTTCAGGAGCCTGGGAGACAGTATTGGTGATGTGTCTGCCCAGCAACTGGAAGTGGGTCCAGGAGATGGAGCAACTAGCTCATCTCCCCAGCAGCAGCAGAATTCAGGGAGTTTGGGAGATGGTCCCCAAGAGGCAGTCGTAGACCTGGGAGTGAAAGAAGCAATTCTCGCTCCCCAATGGGAGTCCATGAGCCCAAGAGCCGTTCCTCGAGAAGCGTCTTCCCAGTGGTGGTATGAGGATCCGGGGGCAGAAGAGACTGATTCCCATCACCAGCCAGAGTTTGTGTGTCTGGATGATGAAGCAGGCGGCTCATCCCCCCAGCTACATTGCCAAGACCACACCAGGGATGTATATTTTCAGCTGTCATGTGAGCCTCCAGAAGCCTTGGTTATCAGCCCAATGCTCCAGCCACAGTACATACATCTAAGAGACAGGGCAGTCGGCTCAGCTCCTCAGCAGCAGTGTATTTTTCCGGGAGAAAGGACAGTCGACTTAGCTCCTCAGCAACGGAGACCGACTCTCCAAGGGTATTGTGTTGTGGGGTTTTTCTGCCTGACTAACACAGTTCAAGACCAGTGGGAGGACTGGGACCTGGTTAGTCTCCTTTTGGGGGGGACCCTACCATCTTTGGGCCTCCTGCCCACTGATTATGGCCCGTGGAAAAGACCCAGGATTTTACCCTAATTGGCTGGGTCAGGGCCTCGAGGGGAACTGGGACTGGAAACCCTCTTAATGGACAGGTGTGAATACCGGGGAGATGCGGACAGGCAGTACCCAGAATTGTGGTTCTGCAGGAGCAGCTGAATCGCACTTTAGGTAACCGGCCTCCAGGAGCTGTTTCTGGACACTTTTGAACATATGGCGCTTACTAGGAAACACACCTTTTTCATAGCACAAGTGGCTTTTCCCACCCAGCAATAAGACACTTAGGAATTTCGGAGTGCTTCGTTTTGACAGAGACATACTTTATGCAGGGCGGGGAGATGCCCCACACGTAGTCGGGTCTGTGGAACCAGTTTCACCACCTCCAGATCACGCCCGGCTGACTCATCCCTTACAAGTAAAACATGGCCCAAGACTCTTAGACTATACTAAGCCTATTACTGATAAGAGAGGGTCTATGTGGCCAGGTGCAGGATTGAGTATTGTGTGATTATGTTAAACACATTATAGATGTTCTCTATTGTGTTATCTGGCATTCTGTAGCTAATGTTTATGTATTAAGTAGTATTGTCCCTGAGAAAGTATAATAAAGTGTTACTGCTTGGGTTTTACCTGAACATGAGTCCTGTCTCTTGGTTGGGGTAAAGGGCTGGCGTCAGCTATTTATCTGCTGGAGGGCAGGAGGAAGCTTTTGGTGGAGGTACCCAGGCGGGGTACCTCACAGTACATAAACACAGAGAGACTCATATAAACACATACACAAACACAGAGAGACTCATATAAATGCATACATACATATATACATATATGCGTACATGTATGTACAGATTGCACATAAGGCTGAGCACAAGATAACACACTGGCATCTACTTATCAAGCTGTCAACCGCAAATACGCTGGAATTCCGCAGCATAATTGTGGCGAGCTTGATTCGCCTTTGTTATCAAAGCCTATAGTCTGGCAAAAGTAGAAATTTGTGACATAACATATGATCCGCCGGTCTCAGTCCGACACAGATCGATGCTTATGTCACTACAGATGTTCCGAATGCAAATTCGGCACTATCTGACTACTTTTGCTAGTTAACAAATTTCTACCAGGTACGTTCGGCACTTTTCCGGCCCAGCATACCTGGTTTTCAATCCGTCGCCCTAGAGGCGGCAGATGCCATAGGAATCAATGGGAGTCTGAAAGCAGGGAAAGCTTATGTTCGCTGCTGTTGGTGTTTAGTGACAGGGTACCAATAAAGCTGGGAAAAAGCCGAAGAGCAGCGAAATCGATGACTGTTAGATAACAACAGTCCACTGCTCATCGCCCCGTACTTGGTGCGTAGCTTTTTGACAGCTTTTTTGGTAACTTTGGAGAACGTATTCAGGTCCGCAATGTTAGGCGATCTTAGGCGAGCGTATTGGTGCCGTTGAATGCAAGTAAGTTGACGGCTTGATAAGTAGATGCCACTGTGCGCTATTTGTGTATCTCATGTAATATCAGGTTGTGCACAAGGTTGATCACAAGACAACACAATCTGCAATAACGATTTTTCTCTGCTTGTAATCAAGGCCATGGGTCTGATAATTAGGGTAAACACATAGGTAAAGGAATGCACTCGCTGTCAGGAGAAAATACAACTTGTGTTTATTTCAGGGGTCTAAGGTGTGGAGCTATTTTGAAGGCCATTTGTTGAAAGACTACCCCCGCAATATCAGCCAGGAGTTTCCTGGGATTCCCAATGACCTGGACGCAGCGGTTGAGTGTCATGAGGGCGAGTGTAAGGTGGACAGTGTCATATTCTTCAAGGGTGAGTGTATCCATAAAGGTGGAACTAAGCAGGCTGTCGGGGGGCAGACCTCCTATAGCTTGTCACAGGGTCGGGTTATATTATGATAGCCTGGTGCATTTAGCACAGGATTAATGTTATTGTTCTGCTGTGAAACATTACCCATCTACCTAATAAAGCAAAGAGTCTGTGGGTTCCTGATAGGGTTGGAACCTGTGGCCCTGTGGTGAATACAGATGTGGCACCAGCGAGCTGGCATATCTTGTATATACCTTGTCCTACACTGGTTTAGTTCATATCATCATATTATGTAAAGTCTTTATACATGGGCTCAGTTTTATACTGATTTAAGCTCTTGGCTGCCATTGACATCCAGATGACCCCTTCCAGTTCTATATCGCAGCTTCAGTTAGTGCTTTATCTGAAATGAGGTGACTCCTCTACACACACTGAGCACAGCTCAAACATTCCCTCACCCCCCTCCCACAACCCAACAGCAGATTAACACATTAAATGTCCCCCCACAACCCAACAGCAGATTAACACATTAAATGTTCTCTCACGTCCCCCCCCCACAACCCAACAGCAGATTAACACATTAAATGCCCCCTCCACAACCCAACAGCAGATTAACACATTAAATGTTCTCTCACGTCCCCCCCACAACCCAACAGCAGATTAACACATTAAATGTTCTCTCACGTCCCCCCCACAACCCAACAGCAGATTAACACATTAAATGCCCCCCCACAACCCAACAGCAGATTAACACATTAAATGTTCCCCCCCACAACCCAACAGCAAATTAACACATTAAATGTCCCCCCCACAACCCAACAGCAGATTAACACATTAAATGTCCCCCCCACAACCCAACAGCAGATTAACACATTAAATGTTCCCCCCCACAACCCAACAGCAAATTAACACATTAAATGTCCCCCCCACAACCCAACAGCAGATTAACACATTAAATGTCCCCCCCCCACAACCCAACAGCAAATTAACACATTAAATGTCCCCCCCACAACCCAACAGCAGATTAACACATTAAATGTCCCCCCCACAACCCAACAGCAGATTAACACATTAAATGTCCCCCCCACAACCCAACAGCAGATTAACACATTAAATGTCCCCCCCACAACCCAACAGCAGATTGACACATTAAATGCCCCCCCCCCCCACAACCCAACAGCAGATTAACACATTAAATGTCCCCCCCACAACCCAACAGCAGATTAACACATTAAATGCCCCCCCCCCACAACCCAACAGCAGATTAACACATTAAATGTCCCCCCCCCAACCCAACAGCAGATTAACACATTAAATGCCCCCCCCCCACAACCCAACAGCAGATTAACACATTAAATTCCCCCCCACAACCCAATAGCAGATTAACACATTAAATGTCCCCCCCAACCCAACAGCAGATTAACACATTAAATGTCCCCCCCCAACCCAACAGCAGATTAACACATTAAATGCCCCCCCCACAACCCAACAGCAGATTAACACATTAAATGCCCCCCCCACAACCCAACAGCAGATTAACACATTAAATGTCCCCCCCACAACCCCACAGCAGATTAACACATTAAATGCCCCCCCCCCCACAACCCAACAGCAGATTAACACATTAAATGCCCCCCACAACCCAACAGCAGATTAACACATTAAATGCCCCCCCCCACAACCCAACAGCAGATTAACACATTAAATGCCCCCCCACAACCCAACAGCAGATTAACACATTAAATGCCCCCCCCACAACCCAACAGCAGATTTACACATTAAATGCCCCCCACAACCCAACAGCAGATTAACACATTAAATGTCCCCCCCCACAACCCAACAGCAGATTAACACATTAAATGCCCCCCCACAACCCAACAGCAGATTAACACATTAAATGTCCCCCCCAACCCAACAGCAGATTAACACATTAAATGCCCCCCCCCACAACCCAACAGCAGATTAACACATTAAATGCCCCCCACAACCCAACAGCAGATTAACACATTAAATGTCTCCCCCCAACCCAACAGCAGATTAACACATTAAATGTCCCCCCCAACCCAACAGCAGATTAACACATTAAATGCCCCCCCACAACCCAACAGCAGATTAACACATTAAATGCCCCCCACAACCCAACAGCAGATTAACACATTAAATGTCCCCCCCACAACCCAACAGCAGATTAACACATTAAATGCCCCCCCCACAACCCAACAGCAGATTATCACATTAAATGCCCCCCACAACCCAACAGCAGATTAACACATTAAATGCCCCCCCCCACAACCCAACAGCAGATTAACACATTAAATGCCCCCCACAACCCAACAGCAGATTAACACATTAAATGCCCCCCCCCACAACCCAACAGCAGATTTACACATTATATGCCCCCCCCCCCCACAACCCAACAGCAGATTAACACATTAAATGCCCCCCCACAACCCAACAGCAGATTTACACATTAAATGCCCCCCCACACACACAACCCAACAGCAGATTAACACATTAAATGTTGTAGTTCTGTGTTACTGATATATGGATATGTCTATTGAAAAGCTGACTATATTTCTATCAACACAACATTTTAAAATTACAGGAAACCCCAAAAATTTTCTTTCATGATTTGGATAGAACATACAATTTTAAACAACTTTTTAATTTACTTCTATTATCGAATTTGCTTCATTCTCTTGTTATCCTTTTCTGAAGGAGCAGCATTGCACTACTGGCAGCTAGCTGACCACATCTAGTTAGCCAATCACAAGAGACAAATGTGTGCAGGCACCAATCAGCAGCTAGCTCCCACTAGTGTAGGATATGTGCATATTCTTTTTCAACAAGGGATACCAAGAGAACAATGCACATTTGAAAATAGAAGTGAATGTTAAGTGTCTTACAATTACATGCTCTATCTGAATCTGGCAAGTTTAATTTCCTAGATGGTAGCAGGCAGGGCCGTCATCAGGGGGTGACAGGGGTGACTCCTGTCAGGGGCCCAATGAGCCAGGGGGGCCCCATGAGGCAAGAACTAAAAAAAAAAAAAAAAAAATTTAATTTGGGCAGCCACCAGTGGGTACTACAGCAGAGTGCTAATTGAGCATGGGAAATGTTATTACAAGGAGTAAAGTATTAACATTTGAGAGGATTTCTTAGTGTGCCCTAAACCACTATGCACAGTGTGAGACAGACTTTGCACTTTGTACAGTGTGTGCCTGAGTCAGAGGGCAGATAACTTTCATTTGCAGAGGAGGTAGGACCTATTTAGCAAATGTTTTTTATTTCTTTGTGCAATATTGGATTGTAACTTCAGTGTGGTAGTAGTTGTTTGGTGGCGCTAGGGGTCCATAAGACACATTATTTTAGCAGCAGTGTATTTATGATTATTTGACAATGCTGTAGAAATTCTATATTTAAAACCATGCAGAAATGTTTCCTCCTCAATACACAAATGGTAGATGCCCTCATGGCAGATATGCATTTTATATATATATATATATATATATATATATATATATATATATATATATATATATATATATATACACATTCCAGTTTACTGCCCCTTTATACAAGGACTTTCCAGATGCAAGAAGGCATTTTATCTAAGATTTTTACATCTGCATAAAATGTTATACTCTCAGACTAAGATTGCTCAGTGTTTGAAATGAGACAGGTTAACTTAAACCTGTTCAGTTTATACTACAGCTGACTTAATTTTGAAATACATACCAACAAGCCTAAATCCTGCATTTAACCAGATCTAATGGTATGAGTACCACAGCTTATGGTCCCACCAAAACCATATAGAGTACAGCATTTTCAAAATCCATAAGTACAGCTGACAGCTGGGAAAATTTGTACACTATATTTGAAGTGGTGCTCTTGGTTGGGGAAAATGGGGAAAAAACAAACAAACATATGTCAACCTTTTAAAGGTATTTTTCTTCATCTAGCCATCTACCTAGCTCATTAATGTACAATTTTGCATTCACAGAATTATTTTTGTTTGCACATTTACAAATATGATTCTTTAAAAAGTGATCTCTTAATTTCTAAAAAATTATTTATCATGCATGTCACACACTGTTGATTTAGGGGATGCAAAGTGCATAAATGTTTCCTCCTGTGAGTGTTTCTGTGGGTGTCTGTGTTTATGTCTTTGTGCTTTGGTTTGTGTCTCTATGAGTGTGTATGTATTTTTTATCTGTGGGTCTCTCTGTGAGGGTGGGTGTGTATGTCTTTGTGCATTTTCTGTGGATGTCTGTGAGGCTGTGTGCATATGTCTTTGAGCTTTTTCTGTGGGTGTCTCTGTGAGGGTGTGTGTATGTTTGTCTTTGTGTATTTTCTCTGGATGCCTCTGTGAGGGTAGGTGTGTATGTCTGTGTTTTCTGTGGATGTCTCTGTGAGGGTGTGTGTTTTATGTGGGTGTCTCTGTGTGGGTGTGTGGATGTCTTTGTGTGTTTTCTGTGGATGTCTCAGTGAGAGTGTGTGTATGTATGTCTTTCTGTGTTTTTTATGTGGTTGTCTCTCTGTGTGTGTGTATGTCTTTGTGTGTTTTCTGTGGGTGTCTCTGTGTGTGTGTGTATGTCTTTGTGTGTTTTCTGTGGGTGTCTCTCTGTGTGTGTATGTCTTTGTGTGTTTTCTGAGGCTGTCTCTGTTGGTGTTTCCTTGGGTGTATGTGCAAGTTTGAGTTTGTGTGTGTGTGTCCATTGTCTGTAGGACATTTTGATCTTACTACTGATTATTCACATCTTTCTACAGACTTTGAGACTAACAAGACCTTTCCGGAAGTAACCAATCCACCATTTAACCTTTAATTTTTTGTTTAGTCATTTCAGGGCCCTTCCTTTCAGCCACTGCATGCTGTCATAATTTAGCTGGCATCTTCCTTTACAAAAAGATAATCAGAACTCCATATTTTGTTTTCTAAATCTCCTTTTTTTACAAAACTGTAGTTTACCTCATTACTTGTCAGGTCAATGTAAACAAGTGCTGAGTGTTTGGGTGTCTGTGTCTGAATGAGTTTCTTTGCGTGTCTGCTAGAGTGTCTGTATGTGAATCCTTATGTGTGAGTGTGTTTGTGTGTTTCAGTGTATGAGTGTGTCTGTGTGTTTGTATGTTACTTCCTTTACAACATTTCCAAGTTTAAATAGACAATTAAGAATAAAGTGCATATACGTTTTAGTCACTTGGTCAAAAATTGCACATGTCAAAGGAGGGGGGGGGGGGGGGCCTGATCAATGGTTGAGTCAGGGGCCCCAAAATTTCTTCTTCAGGTTCAGGAGAAACAGAATAGGTGGTGGATTCATAGAATTAACTTCCAATAGAGGCCGTTAACACGAGCTCTGGAAAATAATTAAATGGATATGAAACCCAAATATTTGGGTTTCATGTCCCTTTAATAAAAGCCTGGGACACATATAAGGCTAAGAAAACTGTAACATGTAATAGCTGACGTGTGATAGGTCAGACCTTTATGTTAAGCGCATCAGTATAAGACTCACTGTCCTGTCTTAGGTCCCACGGTGTACGTGTACAGCCCACAGGAAGAGCCACGGGTTAAGCAGCGGACCTGGACATCTCTGGGTCAGTGTTCTGCTGCCATTCGCTGGCTGGAGAGATATTACTGTTTTAACGGTATCAACTTCACTCGGTTTGACCCAGTGAGCGGCGAGCGCCTGTCACCCATACCACTGGACACAAGAGATTATTTTATCAGCTGTCCTGGAAGAGGTGAGATGTGCCGGGATACTGTGTATAGAGAGTGTGCTGAGATACTGTGTACAGAGAGTGTGCCGGGATACTGTTTATAGAGAGTGTGCTGAGATACTGTGTATAGAGAGTGTGCTGAGATACTGTGTATAGAGAGTGTGCTGGGATACTGTGTATAGAGAGTGTGCCGGGATACTGTGTATAGAGAGTGTGCTGGGATACTGTGTACAGAGAGTGTGCCGGGATACTGTGTACAGAGAGTGTGCTGGGATACTGTGTATAGAGAGTGTGCTGAGATACTGTGTATAGAGAGTGTGCCGGGATACTGTGTATAGAGAGTGTGCCGGGATACTGTGTATAGAGAGTGTGCTGGGATACTGTGTACAGAGAGTGTGCTGGGATACTGTGTATATAGAGTGTGCCGGGATACTGTGTATAGAGAGTGTGCTGAGATACTGTGTATAGAGAGTGTGCCGGGATACTGTGTATAGAGAGTGTGCCGGGATACTGTGTATAGAGAGTGTGCCGGGATACTGTGTATAGAGAGTGTGCTGGGATACTGTGTATAGAGAGTGTGCTGGGATACTGTGTATAGAGAGTGTGCTGGGATACTGTGTACAGAGAGTGTGCCGGGATACTGTGTACAGAGAGTGTGCTGAGATACTGTGTATAGAGAGTGTGCTGGGATACTGTGTATAGAGAGTGTGCTGAGATACTGTGTATAGAGAGTGTGCCGGGATACTGTGTATACAGAGTGTGCTGGGATACTGTGTATAGAGAGTGTGCCGGGATACTGTGTACAGAGAGTGTGCAAGGATACTGTGTATAGAGAGTGTGCTGGGATACTGTGTATAGAGAGTGTGCCGGGATACTGTGTATAGAGAGTGTGCTGAGATACTGAGTATAGAGAGTGTGCCGGGATACTGTGTATAGAGAGTGTGCAGGGATACTGTGTACAGAGAGTGTGCCGGGATACTGTGTACAGAGAGTGTGCAGGGATACTGTGTATAGAGAGTGTGCCGGGATACTGTGTACAGAGAGTGTGCAGGGATACTGTGTATAGAGAGTGTGCCGGGATACTGTGTATAGAGAGTGTGCTGGGATACTGTGTACATAGAGTGTGCAGGGATACTGTGTACAGAGAGTGTGCTGAGATACTGTGTATAGAGAGTGTGCAGGGATACTGTGTATAGAGAGTGTGCCGGGATACTGAGTATAGAGAGTGTGCCGGGATACTGTGTATAGAGAGTGTGCAGGGATACTGTGTACAGAGAGTGTGCTGGGATACTGTGTATAGAGAGTGTGCTGGGATACTGTGTATAGAGAGTGTGCTGGGATACTGTGTATAGAGAGTGTGCCGGGATACTGTGTATAGAGAGTGTGCTGGGATACTGTGTATAGAGAGTGTGCAGGGATACTGTGTACAGAGAGTGTGCCGGGATACTGTGTATAGAGAGTGTGTCGGGATACTGTGTACATAGAGTGTGCCGGGATACTGTGTACAGAGAGTGTGCCGGGATACTGTGTATAGAGAGTGTTACAGAAGCATTAGTTATTTTGTTGTGAAGAGCTTATTTCCCAGCAGCAATGCAAGAACCAGCCAAGCCAGCGCCTAAGAAGGGCTCCAAGAAAACCGTAACAAGTATCATTTCATAAAGAGTTAACTCTTTTTTTTCAGCTTTTAGAAACTATTGCCTAAATACACGTTTGCTGGCCTCAGCTCTAAGTTTAGTGATAACAAATCCCATTGTCTAATCACCTCCGGAGCCAGACTGCTAATTGATAAGATGAACTTGTAAACTTGTTATCTTAAGTACTGTAATCCTATTGTGGCCTGTCAAAGGACATTGCTCTCTATCTAAATGTGTGATGGGGGATTTTGTGCTTCCCCCCCCCCCCCCTGGGAGTGCCCTGTGTGCATGTAACCTTAATAAAAAGCAGGCTGGGCATCCCAGTCCTGAGTTCTTGTTTGACCCTCAATCGCAGTGTTGACTCGTTTTTGTGGGCAGAAGGGTATCCTAGCTGTACTGCAGCTAAGGGAGATTATTCTATATTTGCGAGACTCATATAGAATACTATGGAAAGCAGCTTCTCCCCTCTTTAGCAATAGGGATCCAGGCTACTAAGCGGTCCATCTCTCAGCGAGACTAAGGGTAACCGTAACATTTGGCGGCAGCGGCGGGATTTTCCTGGATTTCCTAGGAGAGGTACAGAACGGATGGAGAGCGCTTACGAAAAAATTGAAGCGTACAACCCTAAAGGATTTACTTGAAAGCAGAGGGGGGTACGCCAGCAACCGGCCGAGGAGAGAGCTGATCGCAGAATTGACCGAACTGGATCAGAGCTTCACAATGGCGGAAACACCGACCACGATTAGTGACGAAAAAACCAGGATTGTTCGGGAAAGGCTCTCATTATACGGGCCGAACCCCTCCATGGAATTGGTACAGCAGTTGATGGCGGAGGCGGACGAGGATATACGAGAGACTCGAGCCCACGAACTCAACCTAGCGAATGCACACCCCAATGCTGAAGCCCCGCAGGTAATCATCCCTGTCGAAAATGCTGGGAGGCCCAAGATACCCTATGCGGCATTTCAACCCTTCCTAGAGAGCGAGACAGGAATTGATGAATATTTGGCGGACTTCGAAAGGCAATGTGCCCTGCACCAGATTCCCAACAGAGAGTGGCCCACGATATTGTCTGGGAAACTATCCGGGCGAGCCCTGGAAGCCTTTCGTACTCTGGGTGCTGAGGAAGTGACACAGTATGAGCTAGTTAAGGAGACACTGTTGCGACGGTACGCTGTAACTCCGGACACGTATCGCCGACAGTTTCGGGGCATGAAAAAGAAGCCTAACGATACCCATATGGAATGGGTGCACCAAATGCGGAGAGCGGCAAATCACTGGCTGAGCGGAAGTAAAGCGGTGACTGGTGAGGAAATTTTACAATTGTTTCTCTTAGAACATTTTTATAATGGCATGGAACAGCAAGGGAAGGAATGGCTGCTAGACAGGCGGCCTTCTACCTTAGAAGAAGCAGCCAAATTGGCCGATGAACATTATGACTCCCGTCTTCACGAACCCATGAACTACCGAGCTCCAGCACGGGTCGAACCCAGAGAGGTTTACCGTGCACCCCCTCGTGCTGAATTTCGAGCCCCGGTGCCCACAGGGCCCGTCCGACACTCAGGACCACCCAATAACAGCTCTGAGCGTCCCAGACCGACTTGCCACCGATGCAAGCAACCAGGGCATTTCATGGCTAGCTGCCCCCTTAATACGCACCAGACACCCAGGAATTACAATTACCCCTCTGGGTCCTATCGTCCGGCCCGGGCCCTCTGTGTTAACCAAGAGGCCCCTATGGAGGGATATGTGGGGCCGCTTCACGAGGCGGACCCTGTATATGCTGCCTCAGATAACCGCCAGCACCATCGGCAGAAGGTATGGCTCGAGGGGCGATCTACCGAGGGATTGAGAGACACAGGAGCTACTATCACGCTGGTACAGAGTCATTTGGTGCCAGAGCACAAGCGATCCGGACAGACTGTGGCCGTTAGAGTGGCGGGGGGGGATGTGTACAAAATTCCAACAGCTCAAGTGCATCTTGATTGGGAAGCGGGAAAGGGGGCTGTGAACGTGGGCATAATGGATAATTTACCTGCCGAAGTACTACTGGGCAACGATTTGGGCCCCATGACTTCTGCCTATGCTCCAGTATGCAACAACGAGGCGGACCCAGTGACTACACGGGCCCAAGCCCGGACGGAGCTCACCAGTGCGGGAGACACAGGTAAGACCTACCCCGACCTTGCCTGACATGTTAGGCCCCATACCCTGGGACACCCCAGATGCTTTCGAGACAGAGTCTAAGACTGACCCGACCTTACAAAAGTACCGGGAACGAGCAGAGACCGGAGGGGGCGGGGCAGATAACGAAACATTCTTATGGGAAAAAGGGAAACTATACCGCTGGACAGAGAAAAGGGGACAGCGTAGGCGACAGCTGGTAGTGCCCCACAAATACCATCAAGAAATCCTCAAGATAGGCCACGACATCCCCTTAGCAGGCCACCTAGCCGTAACCCGTACCCTACACCGCATTACTCACACGTTCTTTTGGCCAGGGGTGCACGCTGACGTTAGAACTTACTGTAACACCTGCGATGTGTGTCAACGAGTAGGAAGGCGAGGCGATCACCCTAAAGCCCATCTAGTAAATATGCCCATTGTAGAGGAACCCTTCAGCCGGGTTGCTATTGACCTAGTGGGACCACTGGCTACCCCTAGTCCCTCCGGTAAGCGCTACATTCTTACCGTAGTGGACTACGCTACCAGGTACCCAGAGGCTGTCGCCCTATCCAACATACAAGCGGATACGGTAGCGAATGCACTAGTACAGGTGTTCTCCCGGGTAGGATTTCCAAAAGAAATCCTATCCGACCGAGGCACCCAATTTACAGCTGAATTGACCCAACAACTCTGGCAGGTTTGCAAAATTAACTCCCTCCTGAGCTCCCCATACCACCCCCAGATGAACGGGCTGTGTGAGAGGTTCAATGGGACCCTCAAGCAAATGCTCAAGACGTTCACTCAGGAATACAGAGACTGGGAACGCTTCCTGCCGCACCTCCTATTTGCTTATCGGGAGGTGCCCCAGGAAACGACAGGGTTCTCTCCCTTCGAGTTGCTCTACGGAAGAAAGGTACGGGGACCCCTAAACCTGATCCGGGAGCACTGGGAGGGAGAGATGGAGGCTGACGGTGTCCCCATTGTGCCATACGTGCTGGAACTCAGGGACCGAATGGAGCAATTAGCCAAATCCGTGCGGGCTAATCTCCAGTTGGCCCAGAGAAGACAGAAAGTATGGTACGATCGGGGGGCCCGAAAGAGAATCTTCACCATAGGACAAAAGGTGTTAGTACTTAAGCCGGTGAAGACAGACAAATTGCAGGCGTCCTGGCAGGGTCCCTACCAGATCGTAGAGAAAAGGGGAGACACCACTTATGTGATAGCTAGCTGCCATGACAACAATCTTAGAAAGACATTCCATGTAAACATGCTCAAGGAATATTTTGAGCGACCAGAGAACGTGACGGCCGTATGTTGTTCCCCTCAGGAAGACCCAGACAGTCTACCCATTCCAGACCTATTAGAAAAGAGTCTCCCCACAGGTATAGTGGCTCAGGTTCAGATAGGAGACCGACTTAGCCCCACTGAAAGGGAGCAGCTCAGCCAACTCCTCCAGTCCAAACACCTCACCTTCTCCCCGAAGCCAGGGTACACTACTTTAACCACCCACCAGGTAGATACTCCGGGACAACTCCCTTGCGCCAGGCTCCGTACCGAATCCCCGAAGCAGTTAGGACAGGAATGAAGAAGGAGATCGATGAGATGCTCCAGCTCAGGGTAATTGAGCCCTCCGATAGTCCCTGGGCCTCCCCAGTTGTCTTGGTGCCCAAGAAAGATGGGACCACCCGGTTCTGCGTAGACTATCGGAGGCTCAATGAAAAAACCGTGATGGACGCTTACCCTATGCCCAGGGTAGACGAGCTACTCGATCGTATAGCCAGGGGAAATTACCTGACCACTATTGACCTCTGCAAAGGTTACTGGCAGATTCCCCTGGCCCCGGAGGCTATCCCCAAGTCGGCATTCGTCACCCCATTCGGCTTATATCAGTTTAGGGTAATGCCGTTTGGGATGAAGAATGCCCCAGCTACATTCCAGCGCTTGGTGGATAGGCTCCTGGATGGCTTCCAGAGTTTTGCTTGCGCCTACCTGGACGACATAGCGATCCACAGTGAGTCCTGGGAGGACCACTTAGCTCATGTAGGAATGGTTCTGGATCAGATCCGGGCTGCTGGCCTGACTCTGAAGCCAGAAAAATGTCACTTTGGGATGGCCGAGGTACAGTACCTGGGTCACCGGGTGGGGTGTGGAAAGCAGCGACCAGAGCCGGCCAAGATAGAAGCTGTCGCCAATTGGCCCACCCCCATCACTAAGACTCAGGTCCTAGCCTTCCTGGGCACAGGCAGGGTACTATAGACGGTTCGTACCAGACTACAGCACACTTGCCAAACCCCTGACTGACTTGACCAAGAAGAACTTACCTCGACAGGTCCTGTGGTCTCCCCACTGTGAAACGGCTTTCCAGGCTCTCAAAAATGCTCTAATTAACGCTCCTGTCTTGGCGGCCCCAGCCCTTAACAAACGTTTTATCGTCCTTACAGATGCTTCCATGTTTGGGCTGGGAGCCGTCCTCAGCCAAGTAGGCGAAGATGGAGGGGAGCATCCAGTTGCCTACATCAGCCGGAAGCTCCTGCCCCGCGAAGTCAGATATGCAGCGGTCGAAAAGGAGTGTTTGGCTTTGGTGTGGGCATTAAAGAAATTGACTCCCTATTTATATGGTCAGGAGTTCACTCTGGTCACCGACCATAACCCGTTGGTGTGGCTGAACCGGGTCTCTGGAGATAACGGCAGGCTATTACGTTGGAGCTTATCGTTGCAACCCTTCAATTTCACCATTACTTACAGACCTGGGAAACAGAATGGCAACGCCGACGGGTTGTCCAGACAAACCGACCTCAGCCCCGCATAACCAGCGGTCTGGACAGCCTTAGTCTGCCCCGAAAAGGGGTCAGACCGTGTCTGCCAGAGTGTTCCACAGAAAGGGAGCACTGTTACAGAAGCATTAGTTATTTTGTTGTGAAGAGCTTATTTCCCAGCAGCAATGCCTGAACCAGCCAAGCCAGCGCCTAAGAAGGGCTCCAAGAAAACCGTAACAAGTATCATTTCATAAAGAGTTAACTCTTTTTTTTCAGCTTTTAGAAACTATTGCCTAAATACACGTTTGCTGGCCTCAGCTCTAAGTTTAGTGATAACAAATCCCATTGTCTAATCACCTCCGGAGCCAGACTGCTAATTGATAAGATGAACTTGTAAACTTGTTATCTTAAGTACTGTAATCCTATTGTGGCCTGTCAAAGGACAGTGCTCTCTATCTAAATGTGTGATGGGGGATTTTGTGCTTCCCCCCCCCCCCCCCGGGAGTGCCCTGTGTGCATGTAACCTTAATAAAAAGCAGGCTGGGCATCCCAGTCCTGAGTTCTTGTTTGACCCTCAATCGCAGCGTTGACTCGTTTTTGTGGGCAGAAGGGTATCCTAGCTGTACTGCAGCTAAGGGAGATTATTCTATATTTGCGAGACTCATATAGAATACTATGGAAAGCAGCTTCTCCCCTCTTTAGCAATAGGGATCCAGGCTACTAAGCGGTCCATCTCTCAGCGAGACTAAGGGTAACCGTAACAGAGAGTGTGCCGGGATACTGTGTATAGAGAGTGTGCTGGGATACTGTGTATAGAGAGTGTGCTGGCATACTGTGTATAGAGAGTGTGACGAGATACTGTGTACAGAGAGTGTGCTGGGATACTGTGTACAGAGAGTGTGCTGGGATACTGTGTACAGAGAGTGTGCCGGGATACTGTGTATAGAGAGTGTGCTGGGATACTGTGTACAGAGAGTGTGCCGGGATACTGTGTACAGAGAGTGTGCCAGGATACTGTATATAGAGAGTGTGCAGGGATACTGTGTACAGAGAGTGTGCCGGGATACTGTGTACAGAGAGTGTGACGGGATACTGTGTACAGAGAGTGTGCCAGGATACTGTATATAGAGAGTGTGCTGAGATACTGTGTATAGAGAGTGTGCCGGGATACTGTGTACAGAGAGTATGCCGGGATACTGTGTACAGAGAGTGTGCTGAGATACTGTGTACAGAGAGTGTGCCGGGATACTGTGTATAGAGAGTGTGCTGGGATACTTTGTATAGAGAGTGTGCCGAGATACTGAGTATAGAGAGTGTGCTGGGATACTGTGTATAGAGAGTGTGCTGGGATACTGTGTATAGAGAGTGTGCTGGGATACTGTGTACAGAGAGTGTGCCGGGATACTGTGTACAGAGAGTGTGCTGAGATACTGTGTACAGAGAGTGTGCAGGGATACTGTATACAGAGAGTGTGCCGGGATACTGTGTACAGAGAGTGTGCTGAGATACTGTGTACAGAGAGTGTGCTGGGATACTGTGTATAGAGAGTGTGCCGGGATACTGTGTACAGAGAGTGTGCCGGGATACTGTGTATAGAGAGTGTGCTGGGATACTGTGTATAGAGAGTGTGCCGGGATACTGTGTACAGAGAGTGTGCAGGGATACTGTGTACAGAGAGTGTGCAGGGATACTGTGTATAGAGAGTGTGCTGGGACACTGTGTATAGAGAGTGTGCAGGGATACTGTGTATAGAGAGTGTGCCGGGATACTGTGTATAGAGAGTGTGCTGAGATACTGTGTACAGAGAGTGTGCTGGGATACTGTGTATAGAGAGTGTGCCGGGATACTGTGTATAGAGAGTGTGCTGGGATACTGTGTACAGAGAGTGTGCTGAGATACTGTGTACAGAGAGTGTGCTGAGATACTGTGTATAGAGAGTGTGCTGAGATACTGTGTATAGAGAGTGTGCCGGGATACTGTGTATAGAGAGTGTGCTGGGATACTGTGTACAGAGAGTGTGCTGAGATACTGTGTACAGAGAGTGTGCTGAGATACTGTGTATAGAGAGTGTGCCGGGATACTGTGTACAGAGAGTGTGCTGGGATACTGTGTATAGAGAGTGTGCCGGGATATTGTGTATAGAGAGTGTGCCGGGATACTGTGTACAGAGAGTGTGCCGGGATACTGTGTACAGAGAGTGTGCTGGGATACTGTGTACAGAGAGTGTGCTGGGATACTGTGTATAGAGAGTGTGCCGGGATACTGTGTATAGAGAGTGTGCCGGGATACTGTGTATAGAGAGTGTGCCGGGATACTGTGTATAGAGAGTGTGCAGGGATACTGTGTATAGAGAGTGTGCTGAGATACTGTGTATAGAGAGTGTGCCGGGATACTGTGTACAGAGAGTGTGCTGGGATACTGTGTATAGAGAGTGTGCTGAGATACCGTGTATAGAGAGTGTGCCGGGATACTGTGTATAGAGAGTGTGCTGGGATACTGTGTACAGAGAGTGTGCCAGGATACTGTGTACAGAGAGTGTGCTGGGATACTGTGTACAGAGAGTGTGCTGGGATACTGTGTATAGAGAGTGTGCCGGGATACTGTGTATAGAGAGTGTGCCGGGATACTGTGTATAGAGAGTGTGCCGGGATACTGTGTATAGAGAGTGTGCAGGGATACTGTGTATAGAGAGTGTGCAGGGATACTGTGTATAGAGAGTGTGCCGGGATACTGTGTACAGAGAGTGTGCTGGGATACTGTGTATAGAGAGTGTGCCGGGATACTGTGTATAGAGAGTGTGCCGGGATACTGTGTAAAGAGAGTGTGCAGGGATACTGTGTACAGAGAGTGTGTCGGGATACTGTGTACAGAGAGTGTGCTGGGATACTGTGTATAGAGAGTGTGCTGGGATACTGTGTATAGAGAGTGTGCCGGGATACTGTGTATAGAGAGTGTGCTGGGATACTGTGTATAGAGAGTGTGCTGGGATACTGTGTATAGAGAGTGTGCCGGGATACTGTGTACAGAGAGTGTGCTGGGATACTGTGTATAGAGAGTGTGCAGGGATACTGTGTACAGAGAGTGTGCTGGGATACTGTGTACAGAGAGTGTGCTGGGATACTGTGTATAGAGAGTGTGCTGAGATACTGTGTACAGAGAGTGTGCTGGGATACTGTGTATATAGAGTGTGCCGGGATACTGTGTATAGAGAGTGTGCTGAGATACTGTGTACAGAGAGTGTGTCGGGATACTGTGTACAGAGAGTGTGCCGGGATACTGTGTATAGAGAGTGTGCAGGGATACTGTGTATAGAGAGTGTGCTGGGATACTGTGTACAGAGAGTGTGCCGGGATACTGTGTATAGAGAGTGTGCTGGGATACTGTGTATAGAGAGTGTGCCGGGATACTGTGTATAGAGAGTGTGCTGGGATACTGTGTACAGAGAGTGTGCTGGGATACTGTGTATAGAGAGTGTGCCGGGATACTGTGTACAGAGAGTGTGCTGGGATACTGTGTATAGAGAGTGTGCTGGGATACTGTGTATAGAGAGTGTGCCGGGATACTGTGTACAGAGAGTGTGCAGGGATACTGTGTATAGAGAGTGTGCTGGGATACTGTGTACAGAGAGTGTGCTGGGATACTGTGTATAGAGAGTGTGCTGAGATACTGTGTATAGAGAGTGTGCCGGGATACTGTGTACAGAGAGTGTGCCGGGATACTGTGTATAGAGAGTGTGCTGAGATACTGTGTATAGAGAGTGTGCTGGGATACTGTGTACAGAGAGTGTGCTGAGATACTGTGTATAGAGAGTGTGCTGGGATACTGTGTACAGAGAGTGTGCCGGGATACTGTGTATAGAGAGTGTGCTGAGATACTGTGTATAGAGAGTGTGCCGGGATACTGTGTATAGAGAGTGTGCTGGGATACTGTGTATAGAGAGTGTGCTGGGATACTGTGTACAGAGAGTGTGCTGGGATACTGTGTATAGAGAGTGTGCCGGGATACTGTGTACAGAGAGTGTGCGGGATACTGTGTATAGAGAGTGTGCTGGGATACTGTGTATAGAGAGTGTGCCGGGATACTGTGTACAGAGAGTGTGCAGGGATACTGTGTACAGAGAGTGTGCAGGGATACTGTGTATAGAGAGTGTGCTGGGATACTGTGTATAGAGAGTGTGCAGGGATACTGTGTATAGAGAGTGTGCCGGGATACTGTGTATAGAGAGTGTGCTGAGATACTGTGTACAGAGAGTGTGCTGGGATACTGTGTACAGAGAGTGTGCTGGGATACTGTGTCAGTGGCGTAGCGTGGGGGGGGCCACAGGGGCGGTTGCCCCGGGCGCAAAATTCTGAGGGGCGCAAAATGCTTGGCTCCCAGCCTCCCCAGTCCCCACCATATCAAGACAGTAGACAGTCACAGTCCCACTCCCAGCGGCGCTACAAGGAGGCTAAAAAATCTGACAGGCGCCTGCGCCCATCCGTTCTGTCTCTCAAGTGAACTGTCTACTACTCTGAAGTCAAGACGTGCTGCGTAATGATTTAATTATCATAATTTTATGAGTGTAATCCTATCCGACCGTTACCTGCTGCTAGACTAGTGTTTACGCCACTAGTTAGCATGGTCCACTCCCACTCCCAGCGCACATGTCAGGAGGGAGGAAGAAGTCAAAGCAGCAGAGCCAGAGTGGAGTCAGACTGACTAGCACGCCGCGCCCGCAATGATAAGGTAAGTAGTGTCAACAGAATTTACCAAACTCATCACCAGGTCCGTATCAGAACCAGACCACCAGTGCCACTGCCAGCCAGAATTATAATTAAATTATTATAGCCCCTGTTTTTGCCTGGGCCCTGGGGAATAGGGATTGGAAATGGCAACTCACGCAAAATGCAGCTTAGCCTCTACCGTTACCCACGTGACGTCGCAGGGCCAGCCAGCCAAGTTCCAAAGGACCCAGAGTCACTCTGAGCCAGCCAGCCAAATTCCAACTTCCAAAGGACCCAGAGTCTGAGCCAGCCAGCATGCCAGAGTGTGAGAGTGATCTATGCTGCTTTAAAGTGAAAGCTGGTTATTTTATTTCAAATTCATTTTTAACCTGGGTAAAATAAAACATACAAGATGTAGATGATCTACATCTTGTATGTTTTACCCAGGTTAAAAATGAATTTAAAAAAAATAACTGGCTTTCACTTTAAAAGCAGCATAGATCACACTCTGGCATGCTGGCTCACATGTATTTTAAAAATGAAATCCCATGTTTAAATATTAAACCATAAAAAATGTAATTGTTATATAATGTACTTACTTAATGTATATAATAAAGTAATGGCCTGCAACCATATTGAATCCTAATTTTTAAGGATGAATGTAGAGTTTAGAATTATATATATATATATATATATATATATATATATATATATATAGTATATATTTTTGTTGTTAAAATAAAGCTTTGTTTGTTTTAAAACAAAAACCTGTCTCCTAAGTTGTTGAGCTGTCTCCTAGATTCAAAGCAAATTTGCCAATCCCTACTGTACTGGTGGAAGAGACTCAGTCAGTGCTAATGGATTAGGGGGGTGCAATTCTTGCCTTGCCCTGGGCGCTGAGAAGCCACGCTACGCCACTGTACTGTGTACAGAGAGTGTGCCGGGATACTGTGTACAGAGAGTGTGCCGGGATACTGTGTACAGAGAGTGTGCCGGGATACTGTGTACAGAGAGTGTGCTGGGATACTGTGTATAGAGAGTGTGCTGGGATACTGTGAACAGAGAGTGTGCAGGGATACTGTGTATAGAGAGTGTGCTGGGATACTGTGTATAGAGAGTGTGCTGGGATACTGTGTATAGAGAGTGTGCCGGGATACTGTGTATAGAGAGTGTGCTGAGATACTGTGTATAGAGAGTGTGCCGGGATACTGTGTATAGAGAGTGTGCTGAGATACTGTGTATAGAGAGTGTGCTGGGATACTGTGTACAGAGAGTGTGCTGAGATACTGTGTACAGAGAGTGTGCCGGGATACTGTGTATAGAGAGTGTGCAGGGATACTGTGTACAGAGAGTGTGCCGGGATACTGTGTATAGAGAGTGTGCCGGGATACTGTGTACAGAGAGTGTGCTGGGATACTGTGTATAGAGAGTGTGCTGGGATACTGTGTATAGAGAGTGTGCCGGGATACTGTGTATAGAGAGTGTGCTGGGATACTGTGTATAGAGAGTGTGCCGGGATACTGTGTACAGAGAGTGTGCCGGGATACTGTGTACAGAGAGTGTGCTGAGATACTGTGTATAGAGAGTGTGCTGGGATACTGTGTACAGAGAGTGTGCTGAGATACTGTGTATAGAGAGTGTGCTGGGATACTGTGTACAGAGAGTGTGCCGGGATACTGTGTATAGAGAGTGTGCTGAGATACTGTGTTTAGAGAGTGTGCCGGGATACTGTGTATAGAGAGTGTGCTGGGATACTGTGTATAGAGAGTGTGCTGGGATACTGTGTACAGAGAGTGTGCTGGGATACTGTGTATAGAGAGTGTGCTGGGATACTGTGTATAGAGAGTGTGCTGGGATACTGTGTATAGAGAGTGCCGGGATACTGTGTACAGAGAGTGTGCCGGGATACTGTGTATAGAGAGTGTGCTGGGATACTGTGTATAGAGAGTGTGCCGGGATACTGTGTACAGAGAGTGTGCAGGGATACTGTGTACAGAGAGTGTGCAGGGATACTGTGTATAGAGAGTGTGCTGGGACACTGTGTATAGAGAGTGTGCAGGGATACTGTGTATAGAGAGTGTGCCGGGATACTGTGTATAGAGAGTGTGCTGAGATACTGTGTACAGAGAGTGTGCTGGGATACTGTGTACAGAGAGTGTGCTGGGATACTGTGTATAGAGAGTGTGCAGGGATACTGTGTATAGAGAGTGTGCTGGGATACTGTGTACAGAGAGTGTGCCGGGATACTGTGTATAGAGAGTGTGCTGAGATACTGTGTATAGAGAGTGTGCCGGGATACTGTGTATAGAGAGTGTGCTGAAATACTGTGTACAGAGAGTGTGCTGAGATACTGTGTACAGAGAGTGTGCTGAGATACTGTGTATAGAGAGTGTGCCGGGATACTGTGTACAGAGAGTGTGCTGGGATACTGTGTATAGAGAGTGTGCCGGGATACTGTGTATAGAGAGTGTGCCGGGATACTGTGTACAGAGAGTGTGCCGGGATACTGTGTACAGAGAGTGTTCTGGGATACTGTGTACAGAGAGAGTGCTGGGATACTGTGTATAGAGAGTGTGCTGGGATACTGTGTATAGAGAGTGTGCAGGGATACTGTGTATAGAGAGTGTGCCGGGATACTGTGTATAGAGAGTGTGCTGGGATACTGTGTATAGAGAGTGTGCAGGGATACTGTGTACAGAGAGTGTGCTGGGATACTGTGTATAGAGAGTGTGCCGGGATACTGTGTATAGAGAGTGTGCCGGGATACTGTGTATAGAGAGTGTGCCGGGATACTGTGTATAGAGAGTGTGCAGGGATACTGTGTATAGAGAGTGTGCTGAGATACTGTGTATAGAGAGTGTGCCGGGATACTGTGCACAGAGAGTGTGCTGGGATACTGTGTATAGAGAGTGTGCTGAGATACTGTGTATAGAGAGTGTGCCGGGATACTGTGTATAGAGAGTGTGCTGGGATACTGTGTACAGAGAGTGTGCCAGGATACTGTGTACAGAGAGTGTGCTGGGATACTGTGTACAGAGAGTGTGCTGAGATACTGTGTATAGAGAGTGTGCCGGGATACTGTGTACAGAGAGTGTGCTGGGATACTGTGTATAGAGAGTGTGCCGGGATACTGTGTATAGAGAGTGTGCCGGGATACTGTGTATAGAGAGTGTGCCGGGATACTGTGTATAGAGAGTGTGCAGGGATACTGTGTATAGAGAGTGTGCTGAGATACTGTGTATAGAGAGTGTGCCGGGATACTGTGTACAGAGAGTTTGCTGGGATACTGTGTATAGAGAGTGTGCTGAGATACTGTGTATAGAGAGTGTGCCGGGATACTGTGTATAGAGAGTGTGCTGGGATACTGTGTACAGAGAGTGTGCCAGGATACTGTGTACAGAGAGTGTGCTGGGATACTGTGTACAGAGAGTGTGCTGGGATACTGTGTATAGAGAGTGTGCCGGGATACTGTGTATAGAGAGTGTGCCGGGATACTGTGTATAGAGAGTGTGCCGGGATACTGTGTATAGAGAGTGTGCAGGGATACTGTGTATAGAGAGTGTGCAGGGATACTGTGTATAGAGAGTGTGCCGGGATACTGTGTACAGAGAGTGTGCTGGGATACTGTGTATAGAGAGTGTGCCGGGATACTGTGTACAGAGAGTGTGCCGGGATACTGTGTATAGAGAGTGTGCCGGGATACTGTGTATAGAGAGTGTGCAGGGATACTGTGTACAGAGAGTGTGTCGGGATACTGTGTACAGAGAGTGTGCTGGGATACTGTGTATAGAGAGTGTGCTGAGATACTGTGTATAGAGAGTGTGCCGGGATACTGTGTATAGATAGTGTGCTGAGATACTGTGTACAGAGAGTGTGCTGGGATACTGTGTACAGAGAGTGTGCAGGGATACTGTGTATAGAGAGTGTGCTGGGATACTGTGTACAGAGAGTGTGCTGGGATACTGTGTATAGAGAGTGTGCTGGGATACTGTGTACAGAGAGTGTGCTGGGATACTGTGTACAGAGAGTGTGCCGGGATACTGTGTACAGAGAGTGTGCCGGGATACTGTGTAAAGAGAGTGTGCCGGGATACTGTGTACAGAGAGTGTGCAGGGATTCTGTGTATAGAGAGTGTGCCGGGATACTGTGTATAGAGAGTGTGCCGGGATACTGTGTACAGAGAGTGTGCTGGGATACTGTGTATAAAGAGTGTGCTGGGATACTGTGTATAAAGAGTGTGCTGGGATACTGTGTATAAAGAGTGTGCTGGGATACTGTGTATAGAGAGTGTGCCGGGATACTGTGTACAGAGAGTGTGCCGGGATACTGTGTATAGAGAGTGTGCTGGGATACTGTGTATAGAGAGTGTGCAGGGATACTGTGTATAGAGAGTGTGCAGGGATACTGTGTACAGAGAGTGTGCTGGGATACTGTGTATAGAGAGTGTGCTGGGATACTGTGTACAGAGAGTGTGCCGGGATACTGTGTATAGAGAGTGTGCTGAGATACTGTGTATAGAGAGTGTGCTGGGATACTGTGTATAGAGAGTGTGCCAGGATACTGTGTACAGAGAGTGTGCCGGGATACTGTGTATAGAGAGTGTGCTGAGATACTGTGTATAGAGAGTGTGCTGAGATACTGTGTACAGAGAGTGTGCTGGGATACTGTGTATAGAGAGTGTGCTGGGATACTGTGTATAGAGAGTGTGCCGGGATACTGTGTATAGAGAGTGTGCTGGGATACTGTGTATAGAGAGTGTGTCGGGATACTGTGTACAGAGAGTGTGCCGGGATACTGTGTACAGAGAGTGTGCTGAGATACTGTGTATAGAGAGTGTGCCGGGATACTGTGTACAGAGAGTGTGCTGGGATACTGTGTACAGAGAGTGTGCTGGGATACTGTGTATAGAGAGTGTGCTGGGATACTGTGTACAGAGAGTGTGCCGGGATACTGTGTACAGAGAGTGTGCTGAGATACTGTGTATAGAGAGTGTGCTGGGATACTGTGTACAGAGAGTGTGCCGGGATACTGTGTACAGAGAGTGTGCTGAGATACTGTGTACAGAGAGTGTGCTGGGATACTGTGTATAGAGAGTGTGCCGGGATACTGTGTACAGAGAGTGTGCCGGGATACTGTGTACAGAGAGTGTGCTGAGATACTGTGTATAGAGAGTGTGCTGGGATACTGTGTATAGAGAGTGTGCCGGGATACTGTGTATAGAGAGTGTGCTGAGATACTGTGTATAGAGAGTGTGCTGGGATACTGTGTATAGAGAGTGTGCTGGGATACTGTGTACAGAGAGTGTGCTGGGATACTGTGTACAGAGAGTGTGCCGGGATACTGTGTATATAGAGTGTGCCGGGATACTGTGTATAGGGAGTGTGCTGAGATACTGTGTACAGAGAGTGTGCTGGGATACTGTGTATAGAGAGTGTGCCGGGATACTGTGTACAGAGAGTGTGCTGGGATACTGTGTATAGAGAGTGTGCTGGGATACTGTGTACAGAGAGTGTGCTGGGATACTGTGTACAGAGAGTGTGCTGGGATACTGTGTATATAGAGTGTGCCGGGATACTGTGTATAGAGAGTGTGCTGAGATACTGTGTACAGAGAGTGTGCTGGGATACTGTGTATAGAGAGTGTGCTGGGATACTGTGTACAGAGAGTGTGCAGGGATACTGTGTATAGAGAGTGTGCTGAGATACTGTGTATATAGAGTGTGCCGGGATACTGTGTATAGAGAGTGTGCTGGGATACTGTGTACAGAGAGTGTGCTGGGATACTGTGTATAGAGAGTGTGCTGAGATACTGTGTATAGAGAGTGTGCTGGGATACTGTGTACAGAGAGTGTGCTGGGATACTGTGTATAGAGAGTGTGCAGGGATACTGTGTATAGAGAGTGTGCTGGGATACTGTGTACAGAGAGTGTGCTGGGATACTGTGTATAGAGAGTGTGCTAGGATACTGTGTATAGAGAGTGTGCTGAGATACTGTGTACAGAGAGTGTGCTGGGATACTGTGTACAGAGAGTGTGCTGGGATACTGTGTATAGAGAGTGTGCCGGGATACTGTGTACAGAGAGTGTGCAGGGATACTGTGTATAGAGAGTGTGCCGGGATACTGTGTATAGAGAGTGTGCTGAGATACTGTGTATAGAGAGTGTGCTGAGATACTGTGTATAGAGAGTGTGCTGGGATACTGTGTATAGAGAGTGTGCCGGGATACTGTGTACATAGAGTGTGCCGGGATACTGTGTACAGAGAGTGTGCCGGGATACTGTGTATAGAGAGTGTGCAGGGATACTGTGTATAGAGAGTGTGCCGGGATACTGTGTATAGAGAGTGTGCTGGGATACTGTGTACAGAGAGTGTGCTGAGATACTGTGTATAGAGAGTGTGCTGAGATACTGTGTATAGAGAGTGTGCTGAGATACTGTGTATAGAGAGTGTGTCGGGATACTGTGTACAGAGAGTGTGCCGGGATACTGTGTATAGAGAGTGTGCCGGGATACTGTGTATAGAGAGTGTGCCGGGATACTGTGTACAGAGAGTGTGCTGGGATACTGTGTATAGAGAGTGTGTCGGGATACTGTGTACAGAGAGTGTGCCGGGATACTGTGTATAGAGAGTGTGCTGGGATACTGTGTATAGAGAGTGTGCCGGGATACTGTGTATAGAGAGTGTGCTGGGATACTGTGTACAGAGAGTGTGCTGGGATACTGTGTACAGAGAGTGTGCTGGGATACTGTGTATAGAGAGTGTGCTGAGATACTGTGTATAGAGAGTGTGCCGGGATACTGTGTATAGAGAGTGTGCCGGGATACTGTGTATAGAGAGTGTGCTGAGATACTGTGTACAGAGAGTGTGCTGGGATACTGTGTATAGAGAGTGTGCCGGGATACTGTGTATAGAGAGTGTGCCGGGATACTGTGTACAGAGAGTGTGCCGGGATACTGTGTATAGAGAGTGTGCCGGGATACTGTGTACAGAGAGTGTGCCGGGATACTGTGTATAGAGAGTGTGCCGGGATACTGTGTACAGAGAGTGTGCTGGGATACTGTGTACAGAGAGTGTGCTGGGATACTGTGTATAGAGAGTGTGCCGGGATACTGTGTATAGAGAGTGTGCTGGGATACTGTGTACAGAGAGTGTGCTGGGATACTGTGTATAGAGAGTGTGCCGGGATACTGTGTACAGAGAGTGTGCCGGGATACTGTGTATAGAGAGTGTGCCGGGATACTGTGTACAGAGAGTGTGCTGGGATACTGTGTACAGAGAGTGTGCTGGGATACTGTGTATAGAGAGTGTGCTGGGATACTGTGTATAGAGAGTGTGCTGGGATACTGTGTATAGAGAGTGTGCTGGGATACTGTGTATAGAGAGTGTGCTGGGATACTGTGCATAGAGAGTGTGCTGGGATACTGTGTATAGAGAGTGTGCCAGGATACTGTGTATAGAGAGATACTGTGTATAGAGTGTGTGCTGGGATACTGTGTATAGAGAGTGTGCTGGGATACTGTGTATAGAGAGTGTGCCGGGATACTGTGTATAGAGAGTGTGCTGAGATACTGTGTACAGAGAGTGTGCCGGGATACTGTGTATAGAGAGTGTGCCGGGATACTGTATATAGAGAGTGTGCAGGGATACTGTGTACAGAGAGTGTGCCGGGATACTGTATATAGAGAGTGTGCAGGGATACTGTGTACAGAGAGTGTGCTGGGATACTGAGTATAGAGAGTGTGCCGGGATACTGTGTACAGAGAGTGTGCTGGGATACTGTGTATAGAGAGTGTGCCGGGATACTGTGTACAGAGAGTGTGTCGGGATACTGTGTACAGAGAGTGTGTCGGGATACTGTGTACAGAGAGTGTGCCGGGATACTGTGTACAGAGAGTGTGTCGGGATACTGTGTACAGAGAGTGTGCCGGGATACTGTGTACAGAGAGTGTGCTGGGATACTGTGTATAGAGAGTGTGCCGGGATACTGTGTACAGAGAGTGTGCCGGGATACTGTGTACAGAGAGTGTGCTGGGATACTGTGTACAGAGAGTGTGCCGGGATACTGTGTATAGAGAGTGTGCCGGGATACTGTGTATAGAGAGTGTGCCGGGATACTGTGTACAGAGAGTGTGCCGGGATACTGTGTATAGAGAGTGTGCCGGGATACTGTGTATAGAGAGTGTGCTGGGATACTGTGTACAGAGAGTGTGCCGGGATACTGTGTATAGAGAGTGTGCTGGGATACTGTGTACAGAGAGTGTGCCTGGATACTGTGTATAGAGAGTGTGCCGAGATACTGTGTATAGAGAGTGTGCTGAGATACTGTGTATAGAGAGTGTGCTGGGATACTGTGTACAGAGAGTGTGCCAGGATACTGTGTATAGAGAGTGTGCCGAGATACTGTGTATAGAGAGTGTGCTGAGATACTGTGTATAGAGAGTGTGCTGGGATACTGTGTATAGAGAGTGTGCTGGGATACTGTGTACAGAGAGTGTGCTGGGATACTGTGTACAGAGAGTGTGCCGGGATACTGTGTATAGAGAGTGTGCCGGGATACTGTGTATAGAGAGTGTGCTGGGATACTGTGTACAGAGAGTGTGCAGGGATACTGTGTATAGAGAGTGTGCCGGGATACTGTGTACAGAGAGTGTGCTGGGATACTGTGTATAGAGAGTGTGCAGGGATACTGTGTATAGAGAGTGTGCCGGGATACTGTGTATAGAGAGTGTGCTGGGATACTGTGTACAGAGAGTGTGCTGGGATACTGTGTATAGAGAGTGTGCCGGGATACTGTGTATAGAGAGTGTGCCGGGATACTGTGTACAGAGAGTGTGCTGGGATACTGTGTATAGAGAGTGTGCTGAGATACTGTGTACAGAGAGTGTGCCGGGATACTGTGTATAGAGAGTGTGCAGGGATACTGTGTACAGAGAGTGTGCTGGGATACTGTGTATAGAGAGTGTGCCGGGATACTGTGTACAGAGAGTGTGCCGGGATACTGTGTATAGAGAGTGTGCTGGGATACTGTGTATAGAGAGTGTGCTGGGATACTGTGTATAGAGAGTGTGCCGGGATACTGTGTATAGAGAGTGTGCTGAGATACTGTGTACAGAGAGTGTGCTGGGATACTGTGTATATAGAGTGTGCTGGGATACTGTGTATAGAGAGTGTGCCGGGATACTGTGTACAGAGAGTGTGCCGGGATACTGTGTATAGAGAGTGTGCTGGGATACTGTGTATAGAGAGTGTGCCGGGATACTGTGTATAGAGAGTGTGCAGGGATACTGTGTACAGAGAGTGTGCTGGGATACTGTGTATAGAGAGTGTGCCGGGATACTGTGTACAGAGAGTGTGCCGGGATACTGTGTACAGAGAGTGTGCCGGGATACTGTGTATAGAGAGTGTGCTGGATACTGTGTACAGAGAGTGTTGCTTGATACTGTGTATAGAGAGTGTGCCGGGATACTGTGTATAGAGAGTGTGCTGGGATACTGTGTACAGAGAGTGTGCTGGGATACTGTGTACAGAGAGTGTGCCGGGATACTGTGTATAGAGAGTGTGCCGGGATACTGTGTATAGAGAGTGTGCTGGGATACTGTGTATAGAGAGTGTGCAGGGATACTGTGTATAGAGAGTGTGCCGGGATACTGTGTATAGAGAGTGTGCCGGGATACTGTGTATAGAGAGTGTGCTGGGATACTGTGTACAGAGAGTGTGCAGGGATACTGTGTACAGAGAGTGTGCCGGGATACTGTGTATAGAGAGTGTGCCGGGATACTGTGTACAGAGAGTGTGCTGGGATACTGTGTATAGAGAGTGTGCTGGGATACTGTGTATAGAGAGTGTGCTGGGATACTGTGTATAGAGAGTGTGCTGGGATACTGTGTATAGAGAGTGTGCTGGGATACTGTGTATAGAGAGTGTGCTGGGATACTGTGTATAGAGAGTGTGCTGGGATACTGTGTATAGAGAGTGTGCTGGGATACTGTGTATAGAGAGTGTGCTGGGATACTGTGTATAGAGAGTGTGCTGGGATACTGTGTATAGAGAGTGTGCAGGGATACTGTGTATAGAGAGTGTGCTGGGATACTGTGTACAGAGAGTGTGCTGGGATACTGTGTATAGAGAGTGTGCCGGGATACTGTGTATAGAGAGTGTGCCGGGATACTGTGTATAGAGAGTGTGCTGAGATACTGTGTATAGAGAGTGTGCTGGGATACTGTGTATAGAGAGTGTGCAGGGATACTGTGTATAGAGAGTGTGCCCGGGACTACTGTGTTAGAGAGTGTGCTGGGATACTGTGTACAGAGAGTGTGCGGGATACTGTGTACAGAGAGTGTGCTGGGATACTGTGTACAGAGAGTGTGCTGGGATACTGTGTACAGAGAGTGTGCTGGGATACTGTGTATAGAGAGTGTGCTGAGATACTGTGTATAGAGAGTGTGCTGGGATACTGTGTACAGAGAGTGTGCCGGGATACTGTGTACAGAGAGTGTGCTGT